>NC_091991.1:183144938-183366916 GCF_044704955.1 Pristiophorus japonicus | reverse complement strand
CCTCGCCTCATCATCTTCTTCATCCTCACCCTCCTCCTCCTCCTCCCCCTCCTCACCCTCCTCATCCTCCTCCTCCTCCCCCTCCTCACCCTCCTCATCCTCCTCCTCCTTCTCCTCCTCACCCTCCTCCTCCTCACCCTCCTCATCATCTTCCTCATCCTCCTCCTCCCCTCCTCACCCTCCTCCTCCTCACCCTCCTCATCATCTTCCTCATCCTCCTCCTCACCCTCCTCCTCCTCACCCTCCTCATCATCTTCCTCATCCTCCTCCTCCTCCTCCTCCTCACCCTCCTCATCCTCCTCGTCCTCATCATCCTCCTCATCCTCCTCCTCCTCACCCTCCTCATCCTCCTCGTCCTCATCATCTTCCTCATCCTCCTCCTTCTCCTCCTCACCTTCCTCATCCTCCTCATCCTCATCATCCTCCTCATCCTCACCCTTCTCCTCACTCTCCTCATCCTCCTCGTCCTCATCATCTTCCTCATCCTCCTCCTTCTCCTCCTCACCTTCCGCATCCTCCTCGTCCTCATCATCCTCCTCATCCTCACCCTCCTCCTCACCCTCCTCATCCTCCTCGTCCTCCTCGTCCTCATCATCCTCCTCATCCTCACCCTCCTCCTCACCCTCGTCATCCTCCTCGTCCTCCTCACCCTCGTCATCCTCCTCGTCCTCCTCACCCTCCTCATCCTCTTCGTCCTCCTCCTACTCACCCTCCTCATCTTCCTCGTCCTCATCATCTTCCTCATCCTCCTCCTTCTCCTCCTCCTCACCCTCCTCATCCTCACCCCTCCTCCTCATCCTCCTCCTCCTCCTCCTCGTCCTCCTCCCCCTCCTGAGGTGGGGGAACTATACCTGGCGACAATGGCTGCGCCCTCATGATGGCCAGGTTGTGCAGCATGCAGCAGACGGCGACGAGTACTGGAGGACTCCTCCCGAGCAGGCAAGGCAGTGGAACCGTTGCTTGCACACTCTGATGGTCTGCTCGATGATGTTCCCGGTGGGCAACATGGCTCTCATTGTGTGCTGGGCAGGAGTGTTGTGGTTGTGGAGGGGAGTCATGAGCCAGGTCACAGGTTTTTAGCAGCCCCCCCAGGGTTAAGCGTTGATCGGCTTTGCTTTGCTTGGTTTGACCCCAGCTGCCATATGGTTCATTTCCTGGGGCCAGGAGTCCTGCCCACTGCTGCTCGGACCGGGGTGGGCGAGGGTGGGGCGGCGGGGAAGGGGAGTGGGGGGGCTGTGCATTTCAGCGAGCCCAGGGGTGCTGAGTGAACGGGACTTGGTGCGGGTTAGGACACGGGCAGCCGAGCATTAGTGTGCAAACAGCGGGAGTCCAGAGCGGCAGCCCTCCCAGACCCAGGGGGCAGCACTGCAGGGCACTATAGATGGGGGAGGGGGGACCCATGGACCCATGGGGGGAGGGGAGCGGCACTATAGACGGGGGGGTGGGGGGGGCCCATGGATCCATGGGGGGACGGGGTGGGCGCTATAGACCCAGGGTGGGGAGGGGGACACCCATGGACCCATGGAGGGAGGGGGGAGGGGGTCAGCACAGGGGTTTCACCTCGTCAGTCTCCCAATCACAAGCCTCCTACTCTCAGTTGCCTCGTTGGCCCACCATCCATGAGCACTCAGCCGCTCATCTCCCCAAACACTCTCCGTCTCGGCGGGCCAGAGTTGATTGTAAAAGCTTTGGCACGGGCTCCTCACCCGGATCAGTCGCACTCTTCCTCAGTATTTAAAGCAGGCTCTCACCGTGTTCGATCCTGCGAGCAGTTGTGTGACCTGCTGGAGATGATAAAGCAGTTTAGCGGCGCTCTTCATAAAGACACAGAATAATGGAGAGCGGTGAGTGAGTGATTACAGAACTGTAATCTAATCAGCGGGGTCAGCTAATGTCACGGGCTGCAGAAGCAAAGGCTCAAAGCGGTTATATCTGGCATCTGAACCCTGAGCGTGGATTACAGCATTGAAACCGCTCGCTGCAGTTACTCAACGTTGTCTTGCTGTGTCTCTCATGGTCAGAAGCCAAGAGGCTGTGTGAGGGAAGGAGAAGTGGGAATGTTTTATACATACCAAGATCCAACAATGACAACAACAATAACTCGTATTTATATAGTGCCTTTAACGTTGTAAAACACCTCAAGGCGCTTCCCAGGAGTGTGAGAAGACAAAACAAATAGATTTGATCCGAGCCCCATAAAAAGAAACGTGATGGCTGGAAGAGAGCTGGCACACCGGTCTGGCAGGTGACCAAAAGCTGAGTCAAAGAGGTCGATTTTAAGGAGCATTTTAAAGGAGGAGAGAGAAGCGGAGAGGTTTAGGGAGGGAGTTGCGGAGCTTGGGGCCCAGGCAACAGAAGGCACGGCCACCGATGGTGGAGCGATTATAATCAGGGATGCTCAGGAGGGCAGAATTAGAGGAGTGCAGACATCTCGGGGGGGTTGTGAGGCTGGAAGAGATTACTGAGATAGGGAGGGGCGAGGGCTATGGAGGGCCAGGTAAAGACCCACTACTCCATCGGACCTTGTCTGACACAATTGTGGTACGTTGAGTATCACAATACACACTCCCCACCCCAAAACCTGTGGTCTCCTGGGAGAGGCAAAAAAACCAGACAAAAAATCCAGTCCAATTTGGGGGAAAAAATCTGGGAAATTCCTCTCCGACCCATCTGGGTGATCGAAACTGGTCCAGGACATCCCTCTGGCCCTGAATTCCCCGCAGTACCGACCTTCTGGTCTCTGCCCCAGCTCGAAGAACAGGTGAGCTTGCTGGATCCTGTTCTGTAATGCTCCAGAGTGGGTGTAGTGATGGTGTGATAGGCCTCGGCAGCCCCAGCTACAGCCTGCACTCCCAGCTCCCACTCCCGCCCAGTGTCCGCTGCCGAGAGCGACTGTGGGTGCAACGTCAGGCGACAAGCTGTGGACACTTCGTGTGCGACGGCTTCGAGGTGGGTGACTGGGCGATGTCATCAGGACCCAGGTCGCCGTTTGGAGCGTGGGCAGGAACATCGGCGGAGCCCTGGTACAGCAGAGGAGCGGGAAGGCCGTGGCGGACTCGCGACGAGTGATCGGGACGGAGGAGCGGTGAGGGATCGTGGCTGAGATGTGGCGGGTGATCGTGACGGAGGTTCGGCGAATGTTTGGTGCGGAGGAGCGGCGAGAGATCGTGGCGGAGGTGCGGCGAATGAGGGTATGGGGCCCAGGAGAGGCGAGGGCCCAGGGGCAGCACGGGCCCAGCCCACACTGCGATATGTGGGCGCACTGGGTCCGTGCAGCAGAGCTGGTCTCCAGTCGTCCTGGTTAACCCTTGCCACTGGACCGAGACCTAGATCTGTCAGGCCCGTGTGGTGGCTGGTGTGCAACGGTCACCCCACGTTAAAACAATCCACGCACCCCCTCAATGGGAGTTCAGGACTGGCACATCGGGTCCTTCATTGAAACATCTGTGAACTCAGATGGAAGCAAGTCACCCTCGTTCAAGGGACCACCGATGGACACCTGTGGATACTTACTACCCAAGCACACGTCTGAGGGAGCAACGCAATAATGAAGGTCCTGGTACCTGTGGTGTTCCCACCGAGGAGTCTCTACCTTTAGAAGAGTGAGGTTCACTGCCCCGTAAACAATCTCATTTCCTGCTGACCTCCTGCTGTGTGCTGGTGGAGCATTTGATGATCTGAGTCTACCAGAGGCACACACAGGTACAAAGAGTTACGGAGGGAGTGACGGGATAGCTTTGGGATTTGAAGATGGTGGGCATGGAGGAGGACATAACCCATTCCAATAAAACCTGGGAGGGGCACACATCCTTCTCCTTCCGTTGCACCTATCGCCCGCCCTTTGACCTCCAATTCTGTCCCAGATATTGACCCAACTGCTCTCCGACAGCGGTCGATTGACAAGGCCTTAGCTGCTGTGGCTGGCTTTAAATGAAGCTTGTAAATTTGAGAGCTCACAACCTTGAGTTCTGCTGTTCCAATCCTGCACAAAGAGCTGTCCCAGCATAACTAACCTCATTTAAAAACACCAGGTTCCTGTTCTCCCTCAATGTGCTTCCCAACAACAACAGACACCCAGAGCCTGTGTCTGTTCAAGGCTCAGTAACCTACACTTTCCAATCATCTTAGTATTCATTTGTTAATAAACATTTGCTCCCGATGGGTTTAGCAAATTTATTAAAAAAAGATGCATGACGCCTCAGAGTTTGAAATGGCTTTCCAGCTGACTGGGTGATCCAGATTGTTCCCGTACAGTGCTCAGCAAATCAGCCCCCGCTTCCCATCCTGCAGGAAGGGTCCCAACTCCCTCGGCCATTCATACAATCATACAATCACAGACATTTACAGCACGGAAGGAGGCCATTCGGCCCATCGTGTCCGCACCGGCCGACCAAGAGCTACCCAGCCTAATCCCACTTTCCAGCTCTCGGTCCGTAGCCCTGCAGGTTACAGCACTTCAGGGGCACATCCAAGTACTTTTTAAATGTGGTGAGGGTTTCTGCCTCTACCACCCTTTCAGGCCGTGAGTTCCAGACCCCCACCACCCTCTGGGTGAAGACATTTCCCCTCAAATCCCCTCTAAACCTCCGACCAATTACTTTAAATCTATGCCCCCTGGTTGTTGACCCCTCCGCTAAGGGAAACAGGTCCTTCCTATCCATTCTTTCAGTGGGCACCCACCACAGCAGAGTGTGCGAGAATGACCACAAACTCCACCAGAACCTGGATCTGTGGGTTTTCCGGGATGTGCACAGCCTCGCCCTTCCCCTCCGCCCCCCCCGCCCCGCCCCGTGAAAGGCCAGCGACACCGATGGGGGCGGAGATTCCCTAATTCGGGCGTCACCGCGCAGGAACGCCCGGTGAAACCGCGATCTGGGCGCGATTTCTGTACAGGAGACACAGCTCCCTGGCCAAGGGGCACTTGGGAGCAATTTGAAGGGTCGACATTTCCCCCTTCTGACTGGTACCTGCCATAGACGCTCCGGCATGATGAGCCTCGTTGCCCTTGGTGCTGCTCAGTGGTTGCCCCCTGTATTGCCATTTGGGTGCCCTCGGTGCTGCCCCATGCATGCCCCCTGTGCTGCCCTCCGTACTGCCCCATGGGTACCCCCGTACTGCCCCATGGGTGCCCCCCATACTGCCCCATGGGTGCCCCCCATACTGCCCCACAGGTGCCCTCCGTACTGCCCCATGGGTACCCCGTACTGCCCCATGGGTGCTGCCCCTTGAGTGCCCCTGTGCTGCCCCATGGGTACCCCGTACTGCCCCATGGGTACCCCGTACTGCCCCATGGGTACCCCCGTACTGCCCCATGGGTGCCCCCCATGCTGCCCCATGGGTACCCCGTACTGCCCCATGGGTGCCCCCCGTGCTGCCCCTTGAGTGCCCCCGTGCTGCCCCTGTACTGCCCCATGGATGCCCTCCATGCCGCCCCATGGGTGCCCCGTGTACTGCCCCATGTGTGCCCCCTGTGCTGGCCAATGGGTGCCCTCCATGCTGCTCCATGGGTGCCTCGCATACTGCCCCATGGGTGCCCACTGTGCTGCCCCATGGGTGCCCACTGTGCTGCCCCATGGGTGCCCCCCCCATGCTGCCCATAGGTGCCCCCCCTCCCGTGCTGCCCTCCGGGTGCCGATCATTTCTATACAGACTCAGGAAAGCTTAGTGATTCCTGCGATCAAGGCCCTGGGGATTTTTCAGCCCCACCTGTAATGTATTTGCTTCCTGGGTTCTTTGCTTAATAATACATAGTAACACATTGCTATTGAGAACTATTTGGTTTATTAGCAAAGGTTTAACAATCACACTACACATTACCAGTTCATCCACCCAGGCTCACAACCACCTGCCCCATCGTGGATCCCCCGAACCCAACTGGCTGGGGTTTTATTGAGTCTTCTGAACATTACGTGACCGGCTAAGCCACTCACAGTGCAACAGCTCTACAACTATTTTGTGTAAAATATACAATCAAATGCCCCCTTATTAAAGGGCACGAGAACCGACAAATTAACACATTCAACTTTGGAACATTAAACCAATCAAATTTGAATTGGTTGCCGGGGGTGATGATGGACTCCAGTCCCTCCGGTGCCCACCTCTCCCGGAAGGCCGCGAGCGTACCGGTGGACACCGCGTGCTCCATCTCCAGGGACACCCTGGCTCGGATGTAACCGCGGAAGAGAAGCAGGCAGTCGGGCTGAACGACCCCCTCGACCACCCGCTGCCACAACAGCTCTACAACTATTTTAGTTGTGCACTTTAATCAAGTGCCCCCTGATTAAAAGGGGGGACACTCCAAACACTTTTCAAGAGCCCTTTTTTTTTTAAGGCAGTAAAAACACAAATTATACAAGTGCCCCCTGGCTACAAGGCGAGGTTGGGGGGTGGGGGGGGGCACTAACAACAGCTCTACAACTCTTTTAGTCCAACAACAACAGCTCTACAAACCTGTGAGATACTCAGAGGTGCACACATTACACTGGTGGTTTAACTCTTTCCAGCTTTCTCTCTCTCTTGCAGCTGCTCTGCAATTCCTTCCCCCTCTCCTTCCCTTGAAACACAAACTTCCTTGTACCCAAGTTACCACCGTCCCTTTAATCCCATGTGCTTCCGTTTTCCAAATAAGTCTGTTATGTGGTACTTTATCAAACGCCTTTTGAAAGTCCATATAGACCCCATCTCCTGCAGGACCTTCATCAGCTCTCCCTGTTATTTCATCAAAGAATTCAATCAGGTTAGTCAGACACAATTTGCCTTTACCAATTCCGTGCTGGCTGTTCCTGATTAACTCATACTACAAGCATCATCGTAGGCAGTCCCTCGGAATCGAGGAAGACTTGCTTCCACTCTAAAAGTGAGTTCTCAGGTGACTGAACAGTCCAATACGGGAATGACAGTCTCTGTCACAGGTGGGACAGACAGTGGTTGAGGGAAAGGGAGGGTGGGACTGGTTTGCCGCACGCTCCTTCCGCTGCCTGCGCTTGGTTTCTGCATGCTCTCGGCGATGAGACTCGAGGTGCTCAGCACCCTCCCGGATGCTCTTCCTCCACTTAGGGCGGTCTATGGCCAGGGACTCCCAGGTGTCAGTGGGGATGTTGCACTTTATCAGGGAGGCTTTGAGGGTGTCCTTGAAACGTTTCCTCTGCCCACCTGGGGCTAGCTTGCTGTGTAGGAGCAGAGCACTTGCTTTGGGAGTCTTGAGTCAGGCATCCTCACTCCAAGTGAGGATTAATTTTAGCCTTGACAATGGTCTCGAGTAGTTTCCCCACCATTGACGTTGGACTGATTGGCCTGTAGTTACCAAGTTTATCCCTCTCCCCCCTTTTTTTGAACAGAGGTGTAATATTTGCAATTCACCTGTCCTCTGGCACCACTCCAATATTCAAGGAGGATTGAAAGATGGTAGTCAGAGCTTCTGCTATTCCCAACCCAGTTTCCCTCAGCAACCTAGGATGCCCCCATCTGGACTGGGTGCCTTGGTAACTTTGAGTGATGCCTCATCCACCTGCAAAATCCTGTGGGTTTAAACTGAAATGTTTGGAATTTGTGCTTGTCTTTAGCATGGGGTAGCATTAAAATCAACGCCAAATCTTTGTCAGCTTCTTGCGTGAAAAGGGGAGAGGACTGTAAATTAAAAAGTACCCCTCCAAACTTTAAATAAAATGGTAAAATGTGGGCAATGTTCACTGTGGCTATTAGAAGCAAAACAATCCCAAATCATTTGACAGAGGGAGACCCTTGCTAGGAAAGCACCCGTGGTTAATGGGACCGATTTGAACTCTAAAGTTAGGGCTAGACTTACGGCACACCATTGCCCATTTAGCGCCCATATAAGAGCTGGGATTCAGGCTATCGCCCATATTTGCTGAGAAGTGGAAACTAGCTCCCAATTATCGCCCATTTATCGCCGGCCCAACTTTCGGTATTGCTAAATGAGCTGCATTGCCCCAGCCTACTTTTAAAAAAATGACGTCATCCTTGTGCAAGGCTCCTAATGGAAACTTGCGCCCGATTATGGCCCAGATTACCACCGAGCGCCACTTTCGGCATTTCGCCCACAATTCACCCAGAAATAGGCTGGAGAAAAGCTGCAATAACTCGGCATTACGGGGAGGATCTGTAGTAGAAGGAGAATCAGTTTGTGCGTGATTTTAAGGGCCTTTTTGACTCTTGCCAATCATCTAATCACATTTGTATTTGTTGAGGAAAAATTAAGGGGATTTATAGCGATATATAGTGATGGGGCCTGTCATTTCTCAACCAGTATTGATCACTAATCACGCGCTGCAGAACAGAGATGGGAGAATAAAACGAGAAACACCTTTGATTGCAACTTCAGGAGCACCATTCCTGACCACACCAGTGTGGCAATTCCTGCAGCTTCCGGTCTCTCTCCATGAGACGTCAATTTAGTGCAAATCAATTCTTTTTTCGCTTGGAAAGGGGGAAGGGATGGCCCCAAACTCACTCCTGCCTTGCGCCAGAGTCAGTCACCAATCTCCCGGGCTGAAGCGGATGAAGTTGGTGTGATAGTGCACGTGTGGAGTATGCCTTGGATTCCAAGTGCCTCCTCTCTGCTTTGCTTCTGGCTGAGTCCCTGGCAATAGAATTGCTTCACTTTTCATTTCTTTGATTTTTTTTCCCAATGTCCTTTTATTTCATTACCATTTGTTTCCTGTGGCAATCCAGTTAACACACAGCCCTGCTGAGTGTCACAGAACTGGCACTCAAATTGCTGACGGTAATGAGAGGGGGAGCGGGGGCTGACCCATCCCAATTACAGAGCGAGACAGGTCTCTGCGGTCTCTCCCTGCGCCTCACAGCCAAACAGCTGAATAATGTGGATTCCCTTTTGTCAGAAGACTGCGCTAGTTTAGTTGGAGCTGGATTCTTGTACTTGGTGCTGCCCCACAGGTCGCCCCCACGCACAGCTGAGCACTGGGGGCTCGTCCTTTATCCTGTTCGATCGGAGCTGGCCATCTCGCGCTGCACTCTCCCCGGGTAAATCAATCCAGCCTCGCCAGAGGGGCTCTCAGGTGAAAGGGAGCGGTGCTGATCAGTATTGGCCAATCCGATCACCGCAGAGGAGAGGGGCAAATGTCAGGCATCCCGACAGAAGGCGAAGGGGACAAATGTCCCCACTCCCCGCTGCTCCCTGGGGCGTGCAGTCAGGAACCGCAGCTTATGCAATGCCTTGGGTGCAAGGCTAAAGGCTTCATTAAATGCTGGCACAGGGGCAAGGGTGCATTATTTATAAATGGCCATCAGACAGAAGGATCAGCTGGGTGGTGCACAGAATCGGGTCACATTTGTCAAGTGCATCAACTACACGACCATGTTCCACCCTGTCCCGCTGACACTCGATCATTCCATTGAAGATGAAGATCTGATGCTACTGGCTGCCCCAGAGGCAGAGTTGGGAGACTCGCTGCCTGTGAAAGAGTAAAAGGCAGGGATACCCAGATAGTAACAATGCCTTTGATGGGCCTTATCAGAGCTGCCTTTTCGCCCAGCGAGAATCAAGAGGTGTCTCCTCACGCCAAAATGCAGGAAGAAGAATAAAATGGTTTGGTGATCAGTGGGAATATTTAGTATTTGGGTTGATATCCAGCCCAAGACGTTCTTTCTGCGCTGGCCAAGAGGCTCCGAGACGCTATATAAATGCAAGTCCTTGTTTATTGTTACGACAGCACAATATTAACAATAGATTTATTGGGCTGTACCAGGCCTTGGATAAAAACAGAAAATGCTGGAAATCTCAGCGGGTCGGGCAACGTCTGTGGAGAGGAAGCAGAGTTAACGTGTCGGGTCAACGACCCTGCGTCAGAACTGGAGAGTGTTGGGAAAGAACGGATTCTTAACAAGCGCTGAAAGGGGGAGGGGGAGGGTAGAACACAAGGGAAGGTCTGTGATAGGGTGGAAGGCAGGAGAGATTAGAGAGACAAAAGGGATGGTGGGCCGAATTCAAATGGTAATGGTAGGAGTTAGAAACACATTAGTCAAGATCGGGTGTGAATGGCGGCATAATGACCAGCTGCCATTAGAGACAAGCTCTGGGGAGGGGAGGGGCGATTGGCAGAGGTTAGGGTCTGAAATTGTTGAACTCGATGTTGAGCCCAGAAGGTTGTAAAGTGCCTAAACGAAAGATGAGGTGCTGTTCCTTGCGGTGAGCTCCATTGGAACAGTGCAGGAGACCGAGGACGGAGAGGTCAGAGTGCGAGTAGGGCGGGGAATTAAAGTGACAGGCGACCGGAAGCTCAGGGTCACAGTTACGGACTGAACGGAGGTGTTCCACAAAGCGCTCACCCAATCTACGCTCGGTCTCACCAATGTAGAGACCACATCGTGAGCAGTGAACACAGTATACTGAATTGACAGAAGTACAAGTAAATCACTGTTTCACCGGGAAGGAGTGTTTGGGCCCTGGACAGTGGGAAGGGAGGGGGTAAAAGGGGCAGGTGTTGCATCTCCTGCACTTGCACGGGAAGGTGCCGTGGGAAGAGGAGGGGGAGCTGGGGTGATTGCGGAATGGACCAGGGGGTCGTGGAGGGAGTGGTCCCTTCGGAATGCTGAGAGGGGAGGGGAGGGGGAGATGTGATTGGTGGTGGGATCATGCTGGAGGTGCTGGAAATGGCGGAGGATAGTCCATTGAATGTGGAGGCTGGTGTGTCCGCACTCCTGGCACTGTGTGCTGTTGGGGGAGCTGGTGAGTGTGGCAGTCTCTATCACCGAGTCTGTAGCTCGATGTTGCTCCGGGTCAGTGAGGAGCCAACATCCGACTCCTGTCACACAGTGCATCACCCTCACGGACCACACCGTCCCTCGCTAAGCACAGACTCAGCAAATCCCGGTAATGAGCTCTGACAACGCAATGGTCACATGCCAATTACATAATCAGCGGCTGTGCGCCGGCCCAGGTTACTAACCACGGAACATGGGGCGCGAGCCGTGGGGTGTGGGGGCGTTGGGGTGTTGGGTGTGGAGGGTGGGGTGGGGGGTGTGATGGAGGCAGGGGGTGGGGAGTGTGGGGTGGGGGGATGAGGGGTGGGGAGGTTGGGGACGGTGGGGTGGGGAGATGGGAGTGGGGGGAGGGAGTTAGGGGGTGGGAGGGGTGGGGTGGGGGGCAGGGGGTGGGGCGCGGGGTGTGTGGGATGTTGGGTGTGGGGGCAGAGGGATGGGGGGTGGGGGTGGGGGTGAGGGTGGGGATGGGGGGTGGGGTGGTGTGGGGGTGTGATGGGGCAGGGGGTGGGGTGGGGTGTGGGGTTGGGGGGCAGGGGCTGGGGCGGTGGGGTGGGGTGTGGGGTGTGATGGGGGCAGGGGGTGGGGAGTGTGGGGTGTTGTGGTTGGGGGGTGGGGGGAAAGGCGGGGGCAGCCCCTCCACAAACTCTGGGGCAATTTCCTGGGAGCTGGTAGTGCCCCCCTCCCTGGGGGGAAACTGCCTAGTGCCCTCCCGTGGTGCTAACGGGGCTATAAAAGGGACAACCCCCCCCCCGGGATTGGACTTCCATCGAGGTCACCAATGTTCAACTACCTCCTCCAACTGATCTTGTGGCTTTATTTAAACAAAAGGAAACCATCCCTAAATAACGTGACGGATAGTTAGTCAAGACATGCAGCAAAAATGCGGTGTGCGACAGACATGGTGAGTATCCCCACAAGCCTTCATAGTGTCGCCCCTGCTCCTCCTCACTTGGCCCGCTCTGTGGCCTTTGAAGCTCGAAGCGTTAATGCCCCTCTCTTGGCGTCCGTACCACAACCAGTGTCAGTGAGGCTGAGTGAGCTGAGCCAACACCACCTAATCCGTCTGTAAATGCCGACCTCATTAGCTACCTTAAACAGATTAGCAGGCGCACCCTAGGGGACAGCTGACTAATCCTCTCGGCCTTTCCCACCTCGCATGCTGCTGCTCCAGCGACCTGCGAGGAGGAGGAGGAGGAGGCTGCCAAGTAACGCTCACTTTCTGACATTTGCACCATCACTCTCCGCTCCTTCCTGCCCTGGATGGGGAGGGGCTGGGGGGCCCATGGTTTGAAGTTGCTTTGCTTTGATCCTGATGAAAGTTAACTATAAACCTTAACAATCAAAGCCAGCATCGTCATCACAGGCAGTCCCTCGGAATCGAGGAAGACTTGCTTCCACTCTAAAACTGAGTTCTCAGGTGGCTGAACAGTCCAATACGGGAATCACAGCCCTGTCACAGGTGGGACAGACAGTGGTTGAGGGAAGGGGAGGGTGGGACTGGTTTGCCGCACGCTCCTTCCGCTGCCTGCGCTTGGTTTCTGCATGCTCTCGGCGACGAGACTCGAGGTGCTCAGCGCCCTCCCGGATGCTCTTCCTCCACTTAGGGCGGTCTCTGGCCAGGGACTCCCAGGTGTCAGTGGGGAGGTTGCATTTTATAAAGGAGGCTTTGAGGGTGTCCTTGAAACGTTTCATGTGCCCACCTTTGGCTCATGTAGGAGTTCGAAGTAGAGCGCTTGCTTTGGGAGTCTTGTGTCTGGCTTGCAGACAATGTGGCCCGCCCAACGGAGCTGATCGAGTGTGGTCAGTGCTTTGATGCTGGGGATATTGGTCTGATCGAGGATGTTAACGTTGGTACGTCTGTCCTCCCAGGGGATTTGCAGGATTTTGCGGCGACATCGTTGGTGATATTTCTCCAGCGATTTGAGGTGTCTCCTTTACATGGTCCATGTCTCTGAGCCATACAGGAGGGCGGGTATTACTACTGCCCTGTAGACCACGAGCTTGGTGCCAGATTTGAGGGTCTGCACATTGCGGGACACAGGGAAAGTGGGAGAAATTATTGGACCCAGTTCCCTCTGATTTGTTTCTGGGGAATAAGACAAGAATAAATGTTTACTGTAAGAACCAGGCACTTAGAGAAGTGACAGGTACAGTCTAAACCTGCCCCCGGCTCAGAGGCTAGCTGCACAACCCAGAGAGGTCACAGGCCCCATCACTAACAAGCGATGAGTTTGCTGATCTCACGGAGGGCTGTGGTAATGTAGCAATAACTGGCCTGAGGGCCCCTGGACTGCGGAGGGGAACCACCCTGTTGCTGAACCATGTGCGGTGCTGTGGTTGAGGAGAACGTTGGGCTACATTGTGATGCTTTGTGTGGACCAACACACTCACGGGCCGGGCTCGAGAGAGAGTCACTGGGCAGCAGCCTGTGGCCTGGGGGCCATTTTACAAGATCGTGTGGTTGAATTTTCGGTTTGTTGCCGCCTCTGTTAGCGCCACGGAGGGGCGGCAATGGCGACGGTGAGCTCTCTCGGGCGGGCGGCCAGTTTCCGGCACCCCGCCGGTGTTTTCGGGGGCGGGCTCGGCGGAGGCGTGGAGCATTACCGCCCGGGAGAGCCGAGCCAGTTCTGACACCGGCTCGATCCTTGCCTCCCGCCCGTCCCGTAGCGCCCCGCAGCGCCCCCTGCTGGGACCGCCAGGGGAAGCGGGCGGTCCGAGCTCTGTCGGCCGCAGTGATGGAAGGAACGTCCACCTCGGGTCAGCCTGGTTGGGTTTTATTAATTTTTTTTTCCATTTATGTTGTGGTGGCGTGAGTTATTTATTGGGAATGTTTTTTGGGTGGGGTTTTTTCAGGTTTTCTCCGCCCCCAGGGCTCTCTCAGGGTACTCCCGGGCCGGCTGTTTAGCTCGGTATTTTCACTTGCTCAGCCGGCCTAGTGCCCTCAGAGAGGTGCGGAGCGCCTCCCTTCGTGCTCAGCCCCACACTCAGGGCCCAGCTGCCCAATTTTGCTGACCGAGGCGCAAACTTTACCGCCCCGAAATCAGCTGAACCGAAGAGCCAGCTGTCAGCCTGCAGCTCGGGGCCCTGGGGGCTCAGGTCGGAAATCTGGAGCGGAGGGGGTTCACCGTGAACCGGGAAAACGAGCCCTGGCATTCCAAGGCGACTCAACGCCTTCCGGAAAGAATTCGGTGGCACTGCGGTGGAGGAAAGCGTAAAGCTAAGCCGCTCCAGGTTAGGCTCTGCTTTGTGTTGTGGCTTCGACACATGGGTTTGATTACTGATAGCACTTTACCTCAGTGAACCGAGCCGACGATTGCTCACGGTGCGTGAGAGAGCAAAACCCTCACCGCACTGTGCCACAGGAGTATCATCGCTCCCTGCTCACAAAGTCTTTTTATTTTAGCTGCATCTTTTTTGTTCTCGTCAGTGCGAGGGATGTAGATGTTGGGGAAATGACCTCCCCATGCAGCCCCTGGTTACAAGCCAGGCCCAAACCAGCCACACGAATGGCGGGGTAACAGGTTGGATAGATTGCACTCAACCCCAGAATCCTCAAAGCATCCTCTACGCCAGTGTTTGCTGCTGTCTCCCACACCATGCAGCAAGGTGTGTGAGAATGGGGTGCAGGTTGGCTATGTCCCATGTACGGTGCCTAGCCCATGGTGAATGGACCACACACCCCCAACTGGGACCCCGAGGCTCGGACACAATTTGGCCTGATCTCAATAATTGGAGCCAATATTTCAAAGCGATGAATGTCGGGCCATCTGTCCTCTGGCAATGAGCACCTCGAGTCTCGTCGCCGAGAGCGTGCAGAAACCAAGCGCAGGCAGCGGAAGGAGCGTGCGGCAAACCAGTCCCACCCTCCCCTTCCCTCAACCACTGTCTGTCCCACCTGTGACAGAGACTGTGATTCCCGTATTGGACTGTTCAGTCACCTGAGAACTCACTTTTAGAGTGGAAGCAAGTCTTCCTCGATTTCGCGGGACTGCCTGTGATGATTAGGTCAGAGAATCACAGAATCATAGAAATTTGCAGCACAGGAGGCTATTTCTGCCCATTGTGTCCGTGTCGGCCGACCAAGAGCTATCCAGCCTAATCCCACTTTCCAGCTCTCGGTCCGTAGCCCTGCAGGTTACAGCACTTCAGGTGCACATCCAAGTACTTTTTAAATGAGGTGAGGGTTTCTGCCTCTACCACCCTTTCAGGCCGTGAGTTCCAGACCCCCACTGCCCTCTGGGTGAAACAAAAATTCTCATGAACACCCCCCCTACCTTCAACCAATTACTTTAAGTCTATGTCCCCTGGTTGTTGACCCCTCTGCAAAGGGAAATAGATCCTTCCTATCCATTCTCTCTCGGCCCCTCATAATTTTATCCACCTCAATTAAATCTCCCCTCAGCCTCCGCTGTTCCAAAGAAAACAATCCCAGCCTATCCAACCTGTCCACATGGCATCCCGGGGGGAGGGAAGGTAAGGAGTTGGAAGCCAATCACGGGCTGTCGTTGGCCCTCAGGAATGCTCCTCCTCCTGGTAGCCCGTCACACTTTAGGAAAAAGAAACCTACTCCCTCCTTTTTTGGCGGCTGGAGTGAGCCGACTCGGTTGAGCATCGGCTATACAGGAGGGGCTTCTAAATCAGGCGTTGGGCCCTTCATATGTAAATAGTTTAACGCCTGTGTTTGGCGACCTCCAGAGACACCTGAAAATATATGCGGCCCTATCTGGGGGTCCCTGAGGCTCGAGGGACTGACCCCAGTACTGGGTACATGTTGTGGCCATACATCGCCCAAACGGTGGGTGTAACCGCTGCTAAGGATGCACAGTGGAAGCAGTAATCCACTCTGTTTTGGCAGCCCTCTCTCTGATTGGCCCACAGCAGCCACCGACATGGCTCACATTAAAGGGCTGTTTCACACCTACTGTCGAGGA
This sequence comes from Pristiophorus japonicus, assembly GCF_044704955.1. NCBI lineage: Eukaryota > Metazoa > Chordata > Chondrichthyes > Pristiophoridae > Pristiophorus > Pristiophorus japonicus. The sequence continues at coordinate 183,351,242 of NC_091991.1, read as the reverse complement.
ACTTGCCAGATTGTACACTCCAGTAAATATTTTGTTTCAGAATTTAAAGCCAACATGGTAACCAATATAACATTCAGGGAAAAAAATGAAGGAGAATGAACTCTGGGTAAAGGACCTGAACTGATTTCCCAGAGCCTGGTTTCCAGTATGGACATTGGTCGCTGTGTGAGACCAGGCAGGCAGGCACTGCTGGCATTCCGCTCCCTTCCCTGACAAACATCCTTCTTCAGGAATCTTCGAAAAACGTAATCAATACAACAACAACACCCCCCCTCCCCCACCTACTCCCCCCCCCCCACTCCCCTGCCCCCCTCCCCCACCCCACTCCCCCGGCCCCCTCACCCCCCAATCTCCCCGTCCCACTCCACCACCCCTTCCCCTGCCCCACTCCCCCCGCCCCCACTCTTCCCCCCACTCTCCCCGTCCCACTCCACCACCCCCCTCCCCTGCCCCATTCCCCCCGCCCCCACTCTTCCCACCACTCTCCCCGTCCCACTCCACCACCCCCCTCCCCTGCCCCACTCCCCCCGCCCCCACTCCCCCTGCCCCCACTCTCCCCCCACACCCCTCCCCACCCTACTCCCCCCAACCCCACTCTCCCTGACCCACTCCCCCCACCCCCACTCTCCCCCCCACCCCCCCTCCCCACCCTACTCCCCCCGACCCCACTCTCCCCCCACTCCCCCTGCCCCACTCCCCCCGCCCTCACTCTCCCCCCACCCCCCTCCCCACCCTACTCCCCCCGACCCCACTATCCCCCCCACTCCCCCTGCCCCACTCCCCCCCGCCCCCAATCTCCCCCCCACCCCCCTCCCCACCCTACTCCCCCCGACCCCACTATCCCCCCCACTCCCCCTGCCCCACTCCCCCCCGCCCCCAATCCCCCCCCACCCCCCTCCCCACCCTACTCCCCCCGACCCCACTCTCCCCCCCCACTTCCCCCTCCCCACTCCCCCCGACCCCACTCTCCCCCCACTCCCCCCGCCCCCCCCACCCCCCCTCCCCACCTTACTCTCCCCATCCCACTCCCCCCGCCCCCATCACTATAGCAGCGATACTCCCCCTCCCTGCCCCTGCCCCCGCCTCCCTCATCACCAGCCCACCCCGGGAGATGCAGAGACTGACTACAATAAACACTCAGCCGTATTTTCAGTTGTGGCCCATTGACACCTCTGAGAGAGCACATCCTTAAAATACATATCTTCTTTAAACAAAACACAATGTGGAGCTTGTGAGAGAAACACAAGAGAGAGATTCCACGTTTACATGCCCATTGTCTGACAGGTCAAGAGCTTACGCATTGATTTACATCTCTGGGGACGGGCTGCAAATAAAGGGAAAAGGGAAAATTCTGTTCAGCAACGTGTTGAGTTTGTCGCTTCTATCATTGCCCAGGCACGATGCAAAGAGGCAGTAGGCCAGAGATTGGAGACCAGCCCAATATACACAACACTTGCACTCTGCTCCCTGTCTGTTCCTTCGGCTCTTTATATTCACAACTCTGCCGAAGGATTGATGCTCAGCGTGCGACACAGCAGCGAGGTCATGCTGAGGAGGCGAACCGAGGTCAATCGGGAAATCCCGATCATTTCAGAACAAGCTCAGACTTTAAATGGTTGCAGTATGTTGGAGCAACATAGGAACAGGAGGCCCATTAGCCCCTCGAGCCTGTTACACAGGAACAGGAGGAGCCCATTCAGCCCCTCGAGCCTGTTACACAGGAACAGGAGGAGCCCATTCAGCCCCTCGAGCCTGTTACACAGGAACAGGAGGAGCCCATTCAGCCCCTCGAGCCTGTTACACAGGAACAGGAGGAGGCCATTCAGCCCCTCGAGCTTGTTACACAGGAACAGGAGGAGGCCCATTAGACCCTTGAGCCTGTTACACAGGAACAGGAGGAGGCCCATTAGCCCCTTGAGCCTGTTACACAGGAACAGGAGGAGGCCCATTAGCCCCTTGAGCCTGTTACACAGGAACAGGAGGAGGCCCATTAGCCCCTTGAGCCTGTTACACAGGAACAGGAGGAGGCCCATTAGCCCCTTGAGCCTGTTACACAGGAACAGGAGGAGCCCATTCAGCCCCTCGAGTCTGTTACACAGGAACAGGAGGAGGCCCATTCAGCCCCTCGAGCCTGTTACACAGGAACAGGAGGAGGCCCATTCAGCCCCTCGAGCCTGTTACACAGGAACAGGAGGAGGCCCATTCAGCCCCTCGAGCCTGTTACACAGGAACAGGAGGAGGCCCATTCAGCCCCTCGAGCCTGTTACACAGGAACAGGAGGAGGCCATTCAGCCCCTCGAGCCTGTTACACAGGAACAGGAGGAGCCCATTCAGCCCCTCGAGCCTGTTACACAGGAACAGGAGGAGCCCCATTCAGCCCCTCGAGCCTGTTACACAGGAACAGGAGGAGCCCATTCAGCCCCTCGAGCCTGTTACACAGGAACAGGAGGAGCCCATTCAGCCCCTCGAGCCTGTTACACAGGAACAGGAGGAGGCCATTCAGCCCCTCGAGCTTGTTACACAGGAACAGGAGGAGGCCCATTAGCCCCTTGAGCCTGTTACACAGGAACAGGAGGAGGCCCATTAGCCCCTTGAGCCTGTTACACAGGAACAGGAGGAGGCCCATTAGCCCCTTGAGCCTGTTACACAGGAACAGGAGGAGGCCCATTAGCCCCTTGAGCCTGTTACACAGGAACAGGAGGAGGCCCATTAGCCCCTTGAGCCTGTTACACAGGAACAGGAGGAGCCCATTCAGCCCCTCGAGCCTGTTACACAGGAACAGGAGGAGGCCCATTCAGCCCCTCGAGCCTGTTACACAGGAACAGGAGGAGGCCCATTCAGCCCCTCGAGCCTGTTACACAGGAACAGGAGGAGGCCATTCAGCCCCTCGAGTCTGTTACACAGGAACAGGAGGAGGCCCATTCAGCCCCTCGAGCCTGTTACACAGGAACAGGAGGAGGCCATTCAGCCCCTCGAGCCTGTTACACAGGAACAGGAGGAGCCCATTCAGCCCCTCGAGCCTGTTACACAGGAACAGGAGGAGCCCATTCAGCCCCTCGAGCCTGTTACACAGGAACAGGAGGAGGCCATTCAGCCCCTCGAGTCTGTTACACAGGAACAGGAGGAGGCCCATTCAGCCCCTCGAGCCTGTTACACAGGAACAGGAGGAGGCCATTCAGCCCCTCGAGCCTGTTACACAGGAACAGGAGGAGCCCATTCAGCCCCTCGAGCCTGTTACACAGGAACAGGAGGAGGCCATTCAGCCCCTCGAGTCTGTTACACAGGAACAGGAGGAGGCCCATTCAGCCCCTCGAGCCTGTTACACAGGAACAGGAGGAGGCCATTCAGCCCCTCGAGCCTGTTACACAGGAACAGGAGGAGGCCATTCAGCTCCTCCAGTCTGTTACACAGGAACAGGAGGAGGCCCATTCAGCCCCTCCAGTCTGTTACACAGGGACAGGAGGAGGCCATTCAGCCCCTCCAGTCTGTTACACAGGGACAGGAGAAGGCCATTCAGCCCCTCGAGCCCGTTACACAGGAACATGAGGAGGCCATTCAGCCCCTCCAGTCTGTTACACAGGGACAGGAGAAGGCCATTCAGCCCATCGAGCCCGTTACACAGGAACATGAGGAGGCCATTCAGCCCCTCCAGTCTGTTACACAGAAACAGGAGGAGGCCCATTCAGCCCCTCCAGTCTGTTACACAGGGACAGGAGGAGGCCATTCAGCCCCTCCAGTCTGTTACACAGGAACAGGAGGAGCCCATTAAGCCCCTCGAGTCTGTTACACAGGAACAGGAGGAGGCCATTCAGCCCCTCCAGTCTGTTACACAGGAACAGGAGGAGGCCATTCAGCCCCTCCAGTCTGTTACAGAGGAACAGGAGGAGGCCATTCAGCCCCTCCAGTCTGTTACACAGAAACAGGAGGAGGCCATTCAGCCCCTCTAGCCTGTTACACAGGGACAGGAGGGGGCCATTCAGCCCCTCGCGCCTGCTCCACCATTCAATGAGATCACGGCTGATCTGTGACCTAACTCCATATACCCTCCTTTGCCCCGTATCCCACAATACCTTTAGTTAACAAAAAGCTATCAATCTCTGATTTAAAATTAACAATTGATCCAGCATCAATCGCCGGTTGTGGAAGAGTTGCACATTTCGACCACACCCTGTGTATAGAAGTGTTTCCTAAATTCACTCTTGAAAGGCCTAGCTCTAATCTTGAGACTGTGCCCCTAGTCCTAGACGCCCCAACCATTGGCAATAGTGTCTCTCGATCCACCCTCTGTTCCCCTGAATATCCTGAAAACTCCGATCAAATCACCCTTAACCTTCCAAATTCCAGGGAATACATCCTTAGTTTGTGTAATCGCTCCTCGTAGCTTAACCCTTAGTCCGGTTATCATTCTGGTAAACCCACGCTGCACTCCCTCCATCAGGAAAGGCAGACTGAGCAACATGTGTGCTCCACGATGATTTGGAGTGGGAGATGATAAGCTTCGATTCCAACACACGGACGATGTGGGATAGAACAAACAAACAGGATGGGGCATTTGGACCTCAACGAAAGAAGAGAGGGAGATTCAGAGGAGCACTGAAGGAGAACATCGATAAATAGAGAGGGACACGAGGTGTAGACTCTGGCGATTGAAGATAAGCATCATCTGTTGGATCTTGTCCAGCAGTGTCAGAGAGATGTTACCGGGACCCCCTCAGGTTAAAGAGCAAGATTCATTTCTCTACACAGTCCCATCAAACACTTCCAGGGACAGGTACAGGGGGTTAGATACAGAGTAAAGCTCCCTCTACACTGTCCCATCAAACGCTCCCAGGGCAGGTACAGGGGGTTAGATACAGAGTAAAGCTCCCTCTACACTGTCCCATCAAACACTCCCAGGGCAGGTACAGCATGGGGTTAGATACAGAGTTAAGCTCCCTCTACACTATCCCATCAAACACTCCCAGGGCAGGTGCAGGGGGTTAGATACAGAATAAAGCTCCCACTACACTGTCTCATTAAACACTCCCAGGGCAGGTACAGGGGGTTAGATACAGAGTCAAGCTCCCTCTACAGTGTCTCATTAAACACTCCCAGGGCAGGTATAGCACAGGGTTAGATACAGAGTAAAGCTCTCTCTACACTGTCCCATCAAACATTTCCAGGGCAGGTACAGGGAGTTAGATACAGAGTAAAGCTCCCTCTACGGTGTCCCATCAAACACTCCCAGGGCAGGAACAGCACGGGGTTAGATACAGAGTAAAGCTCCCTCTACACTGTCGGATTAAGCACTAACAGGGCAGGTACAGCACAAGGTTAGATATATAGAGTAAAGCTCCCTCTACACTGTCCCATCAAACACTCCCAGGGCAGGTACAGGGGGTCAGATACAGAGTAAAACTCCATCTACACTGTCCCATCAAACACTCCCAGGGCAAGGTACAGCATGGGGTTAGATACAGAGTAAAGCTCCCTCTATACTATCCCATCAAACACTCCCAGGGCAGGTACAGGGGGTTAGATACAGAGTAAAGCTCCCTCTACACTGTCCCATCAAACACTCCCAGGGCAGGTACAGGGGGTTAGATACAGAGTAAAGCTCCCTCTACACTGTCCCATCAAACACTCCCAGGCAGGTACAGGGGGTTAGATACAGAATAAAGCTCCCTCTACACTGTCCCATCAAACACTCCCAGGGTAGGTACAGCACGGGGTTAGATACAGAGTAAAGCTCCCTCTACACTGTCCCATCAAACGCTCCCAGGGCAGGTATAGCACGGGGTTAGATACAGAGTAAAGCTCCCTCTACACTGTCCCATCAAACACTCCCAGGGCAGGTATAGCACGGGGTTAGATACAGAGTAAAGCTCCCTCTACACTGTCCCATCAAACACTCCCAGGGCAGGTACAGCATGGGGTTAGATACAGAGTTAAGCTCCCTCTACACTGTCCCATCAAACACTCCCAGGGCAGGTGCAGGGGGTTAGATACAGAGTTAAGCTCCCTCTACACTGTCTCATTAAACACTCCCAGGGCAGGTACAGGGGGTTAGATACAGAGTCAAGCTCCCTCTACAATGTCTCATTAAACACTCCCAGGGCAGGTATAGCACGGGGTTAGATACAGAGTAAAGCTCCCTCTACACTGTCCCATCAAATACTCGCAGGGCAGGTACAGGGGGTTAGATACAGAGTAAAGCTCCCTCTACACTGTCCCATCAAACACTCCCAGGGCAGGTACAACACAAGGTTAGATATACAGAGTAAAGCTCCCTCTACACTGTCCCATCAAACACTCCCAGGGCAGGTACAGGGGGTTAGATACAGAGTAAAGCTCCCTCTATACTATCCCATCAAACACTCCCAGGGCAGGTACAGGGGGTTAGATACAGAGTAAAGCTCCCTCTATACTGTCCCATCAAACACTCTCAGGGCAGGTACAGAGGGTTAGATACAGAGTAAAGCTCCCTCTACACTGTCCCATCAAACACTCCCAGGGCAGGTACAGCACGGTTTGGAGACAGTGTATGTTTAACCCAATATTCTGCTTAGCTGTAACATGATGTCAACCGGATCCTGCTGCAAAAATATAATTTTTGTCCTTTTGAATATCAGTCCTTTTGTGTCTTTCGGCGAGATTGCCAATTACTGTTAACATAGAAACATAGAAAATACGTGCAGGAGTCGGCCATTCGGCCCTTCGAGCCTGCACCGCCATTCAATGAGTTCATGGCTGATCATTCACCTCAGTACCCCTTTCCTGCTTTCTCTCCATACCCCTTGATCCCGTTAGCCATAAAGACCACATCTAACTCCCTTTTGAATATATCCAATGAACTGGCATCAACAACTCTCTGCGGCAGGGAATTCCACAGGTTCACCACTCTCTGGGTGAAGAAATTTCTCCTCATCTCGGTCCTAAATGGCTTACCCCTTATCCTTAGACTGTGACCCCTGGTTCTGGACTTCCCCAACATCGGGAACATAAGAACATAAGAACATAAGAATTAGGAACAGGAGTAGGCCATCTAGCCCCTCGAGCCTGCTCCGCCATTCAACAAGATCATGGCTGATCTGGCCGTGGACTCAGCTCCACTTACCCGCCCGCTCCCCGTAACCCTTAATTCCCTTATTGGTTAAAAATCTATCTATCTGTGACTTGAATACATTCAATGAGCTAGCCTCAACTGCTTCCTTGGGCAGAGAATTCCACAGATTCACAACCCTCTGGGAGAAGAAATTCCTTCTCAACTCGGTTTTAAATTGGCTCCCCCGTATTTTGAGGCTGTGCCCCCTAGTTCTAGTCTCCCCGACCAGTGGAAACAGCCTCTCTGCCTCGATCTTGTCTATCCCTTTCATTATTTTGAATGTTTCTATAAGATCACCCCTCATCCTTCTGAACTCCAAGGAGTAAAGACCCAGTCTACTCAATCTATCATCATAAGGTAACCCCCTCATCTCCGGAATCAGCCGAGTGAATCGTCTCTGTACCCCCTCCAAAGCCAGTATATCCTTCCTTAAGTAAGGTGACCAAAACTGCACGCAGTACTCCAGGTGCGGCCTCACCAATACCCTGTACAGTTGCAGCAGGACCTCCCTGCTTTTGTACTCCATCCCTCTCGCAATGAAGGCCAACATTCCATTCACCTTCCTGATTACCTGCTGCACCTGCAAACTAACTTTTTGGGATTCATGCACAAGGACCCCCAGGTCCCTCTGCACCTCAGCATGTTGTCATTTCTCCCCATTCAAATAATATTCCCTTTTACTGTTTTTTTTCCCAAGGTGGATGACCTCACACTTTCCGACATTGTATTCCATCTGCCAAACCTTTGCCCATTCTCTTAACCTATCTAAATCTCTTTGCAGCCTCTCTGTGTCCTCTACACAACCCGCTTTCCCACTAATCTTTGTGTCATCTGCAAATTTTGTTACACTACACTCTGTCCCCTCTTCTAGGTCATCTATGTATATTGTAAACAGTTGTGGTCCCAGCACCGATCCCTGTGGCACACCACTAACCACTGATTTCCAACCCGAAAAGGACCCATTTATCCCGACTCTCTGCTTTCTGTTCGCCAGCCAATTCTCTATCCATGCTAACATTCTTCCGGCATCTAACCTGTCCAATCCCGTCAGAATTTTATATGTTTCTATGAGATCCCCTCTCATTCTTCTAAATTCCAGTGAATCTAAGCCCAGTCGATCCAGTCTTTCTTCATATGTCAGTCCTGCCATCCCGGGAATCAGTCTGGTGAACCTTCGCTGCACTCCCTCAATAGCAAGAACGTCCTTCCTCAGATTAGGAGACCAAAACTGAACACAATATTCCAGGTGAGGCCTCACCAAGACCCTGTACAACTGCAGTAAGACCTCCCTGCTTCTATACTCAAATCCTCTCGCTATGACGGGGTTAGTTTATTCTTCGGACCTATTTTCAGTGAAGTGTGATTGAAAGTTTGCAATGACGTTAGCGAGAGGATTATGCGATCCAGCCACCAGTACTGGGTGTAGTCCTAGCTCACAGAGGTGGAAGACCAGCGTTCACTGCACCAGTCAGTCCCTCGGCCAACATGCACCACTCTCTGTCCATCTGTCAATTTTGGTGTTGATGCAGTGGTAAGATTTGTGTCTCCACACATCGGAAGGATGTTGAGGGAGGAGAGCTGGGTCAATGCAAATGCCCCAGGATGCTGCCTGCTGGGTGAGAAAATACAAAAACTGAAAAAGATTTGAAAGATTGGGTCCTTTCTCATTAGAACAACGCAGATTATGGGGCGATATCGAAGTGTTTAAATCTGTGAAAGGATGGAACAGGGTGGATGGAAGCAGTCTGTTTCCAGTCGCTGAGGGGTCTGGAAAGAGAGGCCATCATTACACAATGAACTGCAAGTGATTTAGAACAGAGCAGGAGGAACCTCTTCACCCATAGAGTTAGTTGTGAGGCTGTGCAATTCATGGCCAGTGTTGGTGGCTGAGGCAGAGAGTGAGTCAACATTTCCAGATTAGATTGGAGAAGGGGATGAAGGGATATGGGAATAGAACCTCTGGAACACGCTGCCGTTCTATGTGGTGGCTGCAGACTCGCTAAATCCCTTCGAGCAAAAGCTGGATTAGTTTCTGGCTGCGGCAGAGATTAACTCTGACAGAAGGTAGGTACTGCAGGGAATTCAAGGCCAGAGTGATCTCCTGGGGTAGGTTCGATCGTCTCGATGGGGCGGAGAGGAATTTCCCAGATTTTTCTCCCCACAAATTGTCCTGGGATTTAAAATCTGTTTTTTGCCTCTGCCGGGTGATCACATGGTTTGGGGTGGGGTGGAGTGTATCTGTTGTGATACACACGGTATCGTGGTGGTGTGGGACAGGCTCGGTGGGCCAGAGGGTCTTTACCTGTCAGTATGTCTGTATGTCCGTAGGGTGGGTAAATGTGATTCTAACTGCTGGTGTGGAGGGTAATCACCGACACGGACTGATCAGGCTGAACGGCCTGTCTCTTGTTGTGATTTCTATTCCGATGTATTTCTATCAGCGAGTTTGCGTTTTGCCAACACACTGTTATCCAGCTGTTGTGTGCGCCCAATCACAGCACGGACTGTTAATCCAGCTGTTGTGTGCGCCCAATCACAGCACGGACTGTTAATCCAGCTGTTGTGTGCGCCCAATCACAGCACGGACTGTTAATCCAGCTGTTGTGTGCGCCCAATCACAGCACGGACTGTTAATCCAGCTGTTCTGTGTGGCCAATCACAGCACGGATTGTTAGTCCAGCTGTTGTGTGTGCCCAATCACAGCACAGACTGTTAATCCAGTTGTTGTGTGTGGCCAATCACAGCACGAACTGTTCCACGATAACACATTCTCTGGGACACCTCCCGGTGTTACATGGGTTGGAGTTTGCTGCCTGACTTAGTTCCTAACGATGCTTTCAATAATTGAAAGGCAAGATGCACTCCTGCTTATAAATATTCATTGCAATCCTCTGCATACTTTTTATTTTAAGCTTGTGGATAAATAGTTTATAAATTGGTAACATTAAAATCTCTGCAATCTGACATTTTGTCATGAACTTCAATGAAGTCCTTTTGGAGTAAAACAACAGGAATGAAGTGTTGCTTGCCCCTCCCCCCCTCCGTTCCCCCCCCCTCCCCCGCCCCCTGCCCCCCACTCCCGCCGCCTGGTACAACTTGTGTGCGGTTCTGGATTGACGGGGCAGGTCTGCTTCATCCTGCCAGGCAGCCCGCCCGTTCCTGCACTGGAACACATTAGTCTGATGGGGAGTACGAGAGCAGGGGGGGGGGGGGGGGAATTGCGTGGGCAAAGCGGGGAAGTCAGCTCAGCGGGTCGGAATCTGTGATCGCAGCTGAATTGCAGCAACACATTTTGACATGCGGGCTGTGGGTTTCCTCGTGGCTCAGTGGCCACGGCCCCCTCTCCCCTCAACGCGAGCTCAGCTCCACTTAAACCGGACACGTGGAGATTGGAGGAGCAGGACGTGTGCAGGACTGATGAGCGCAGAGCAAGAGCAGCTCCCAGATTGAACGAGGCATCGCTGCAGTTACTGCCGGCTGCAGTCAGCAGCAGGAGGCTCAGAGCTTTCCCCAGCAATGCGGCCCCCAATGAGAAAGTGTGGTTGTGGGGAGCTGGGGAGGTGAGCAGCAGCAGCCTGCTGTCTCGGCCTTGGATCATCATCACAGGCAGCCCCTCGGAGTCGAGGAAGACTTGCTTCCACTCTAAAAGTGAGTTCTCAGGTGGCTGAACAGTCCAATACGGGATTTACAGTCTCTGTCACAGGTGGGACAGACAGTGGTTGAGGGAAGGGGAGGGTGGGGAGTCTGGTTTGCCGCACGCTCCTTCCGCTGCCTGCGCTTGGTTTCTGCATGCTCTCGGCGATGAGACTCGAGGTGCTCAGCGCCCTCCCGGATGCACTTCCTCCACTTAGGGCGGTCTTTGGCCAGGGACTCCCAGGTGCTGAGGGAGTGGTGCACTGTTGGAGAGGCAGTACTGAGAGTGCCACACTGTTGAAGGTGCAGTACTGAGAGAGTGCTGCACTGTCGGAGGGGCAGTACTGAGGAAGTGCTGCACTGTCGGAGGGGCAGTACTGAGGGAGTGCTGCACTGTCAGAGGGGCAGTACTGAGGGAGTGCTGCACTGTCAGAGGGGCAGTACTGAGGGAGCGGTGCACTGTCGGAGGGGCAGTACTGAGGGAGTGCTGCACTGTCAGAGGGGCAGTACTGAGGGAGCGGTGCACTGTCGGAGGGGCAGTACTGAGGGAGTGCTGCACTGTCAGAGGGGCAGTACTGAGGGAGCGGTGCACTGTTGGAGAGGCAGTACTGAGGGAGCGCTGCACTGTCAGAAGGGCAGTACTGAGGGAGCGCCGCACTGTCGGAGGGGCAGTACTGAGGGAGCGCCGCACTGTCGGAGGGGCAGTACTGAGGGAGCGCCGCACTGTCGGAGGGGCAGTACTGAGGGAGCGCCGCACTGTCGGAGGGGCAGTACTGAGGGAGCGCCGCACTGTCGGAGGGGCAGTACTGAGGGAGCGCCGCACTGTCGGAGGGGCAGTGCTGAGGGAGCGCCGCACTGTCGGAGGGGCAGTACTGAGGGAGCGCCGCACTGTCGGAGGGGCAGTACTGAGGGAGCGCCGCACTGTCGGAGATGCCGTCTTCCAGATCAGACGTTAAACTGAGGCCACCTAAAAGATCCCATGGCACTATTTTGAAGAATAGCAGGGGAGTTCTTCCCGGTGTCCTGGCCAATATTTATCCCTCAATCAACTTTACAAAAAAAAACAGATTATCTGGTCATTATCACATCGTTGTTTGTGGGAGCTTGCTATGCGCAAATTGGCTGCCGTGTTTCTCACATTACAGCAGTGACTACAATCCAAAACAACTTCATTGGCTGTAAAGTGCTTTGAGCCCGGTGGTCGTGAAAGGCGATATATATATTCAAGTCTTTCTTTCTTTTCTCCATGTATCCATCGACCGTTGCCAGTCCTTACACAATACCCTCACTAAATGCACTGCACCCATCGGGTCAATGCCTGGCCTCCACTCACTCACAGCTCTCTTTGCTCAGCCCTTGTCGGAGGAGAGAGCAATAAACGCAAGGGAGAGAGAGCGGGCTGGAGGTGGACCATATTGTTCAGCTCAGGGTACAGAGGGAGAGGCCATGGAGATAAGTCACACGTCTGGGAGCTGGAGAGACCCAGAGCTGGGGGACAGCTAGTGACAGAATTACAAATATCTCTGACGTTAATTCAACAATGACTGAACAACAAGAAGGTCTGAGGCCTAGGAATTGGCCCGCTCAGTGCATCCCACTATCCACTCCACTATCGGTGCACTATCTGGGCACTATCGGGACACTATCGGTGCACTATCGGGGCACTATCGGTGCACTATCGGGGCACTATCGTTGCACTATCATGACACTATCGGGACACTATTGGGCCACTATCAGGCCACTATCGGGGGCTACTATCGGGACACTATCGGGGCACTATCAGTGCACTATCATGACACTATCGGGACACTATCGGGGCACTATCAGGACACTATCGGTGCACTATCGGGACACTATCGGGGCACAGTCGGTGCTCTATCGGTGCACTATCGGGCCACTATCGGGGCACTATTGGGACACTATTGGGCCACTATCAGGCCACTATCGGGGGCTACTATCGGGACACTATCGGGGCACTATCAGTGCAATATCATGACACTATCGGGACACTATTGGGGCACTACCAGGACACTAGCGGTGCACTATCGGGACACTATCGGGGCACTATCGGTGCTCTATCGGTGCACTTACGGGCCACTATCGGGGGCCACTATCGGGACACTAAAGGGGCCACTATCGGGACACTATCGGGCCACTATCGAGGCACTATCGGGACACTATCGGGCTACTATCGGGGCACTATTGGTGCACTATCTGAGCACTATCGGTGCACTATCGGTGCACTATCGGGGCACGATCGGGGCACTATCGGTGCACTATCGGGACACGATCGAGGCACTATCGGGGCACTATCGGTGCACTATCGGGGCACTATCGGGGCACTATCGGGGCACTATCGGTGCACTATCGGGGCACTATCGGGACACGATCGGGGCACTATCGGGGCACTATCGGGGCACTATCGGTGCACTATCGGGACACGATTGGGGCACTATCAGGGCACTATCGAGGCACTATCGGGGCACTATCAGGACACTATCGGGGCACTATCGGGGCACTTTCGGGGCACTATCGGTGCACTATCGGTGCACTATCGGGACACGATCGGGGCACCATCGGTGCACTATCGGCACACTATCGGGCCACTATTGGTGCACTATTGGGACACAATCGAGGCACTATCGGGCCACTATCGGTGCACTATCGGTGCACTATCGGGGCACTATCGGGCCACTATCGGTGCACTATCGGGACACAATCGGGGCACTATCGGGCCACTATCGGTGCACTATCGTGGCACTATCGGGCCACTATCGGGACACTATCGGGCCACTATCGGTGCACTATCGGGGCACTATCGGGGCACTATGGGGGCACTATCGGTGCACTATCGGTGCACTATCGGGGCACTATCGGGACACTATCGGTGCACTATCGGGGCACTATGGGGGCACTATCGGGCCACTATCGGTGCACTATCGGGGCACTATCGGGTCACTATCGGGACACTATCAGGCCACTATCGGTGCACTATCGGGACACAATCGGGGCACTATCAGGCCACTATCGGGACACTATCGGGCCACTATCGGTGCACTATCGGGCCACTATCGGGGCACTATGGGGGCACTATCGGGACACTATCTGGGCACTATCGGTGCACTATCGGGGCACAATCAGTGCACTATCGGTGCACTATCGGGACACGATCTGGGCACTATCGGGGCACTATCGGTGCACTATCGGGACACTATCTGGGCACTATCGGTGCACTATCGAGGCACTATCAGTGCACTATCGGTGCACTATCTGGGCACTATCGGTGCACTATCGGTGCACTATCGGGACACGATCTGGGCACTATCGGGGCACTATCGGTGCACTATCGGGACACTATCGGGGCACTATCGGGATACGATCGGGGCACTATCGGTGCACTATCGGGGCACTATCGGGGCACTATCGGGACACTATCGGGGCACTATCGGGACACTATCGGGGCACTATCTGGGCACTATCGGGACACTATCGGGTCACTATCGGGGCACTATCGGTACACTATCGGGACACAATCGGGGCTCTATCGGGACACTATCGGGGCACTATCGGTGCACTATCGGTGCACTATCGGGGCACTATCAGGACACTATCGGGACACAATCGGGGCACTATCGGGCCACTATCGGGGCACTATCGGGGCACTATCGGGACACTATCGGGGCACTATCGGGCCACTATCGGGACACTATCGGGCCACTATCGGTGCACTATCGGGGCACTATCGGGGCACTATGGGGGCACTATCGGTGCACTATCGGTGCACTATCGGGGCACTATCGGGACACTATCGGTGCACTATCGGGGCACTATGGGGGCACTATCGGGCCACTATCGGTGCACTATCGGGGCACTATCGGGGCACTATCGGGACACTATCAGGCCACTATCGGTGCACTATCGGGACACAATCGGGGCACTATCAGGCCACTATCGGGGCACTATCAGTGCACTATCGGTGCACTATCGGGACACGATCTGGGCACTATCGGGGCACTATCGGTGCACTATCGGGACACTATCTGGGCACTATCGGTGCACTATCGAGGCACTATCAGTGCACTATCGGTGCACTATCTGGGCACTATCGGTGCACTATCGGTGCACTATCGGGACACGATCTGGGCACTATCAGGGCACTATCGGTGCACTATCGGGACACTATCGGGGCACTATCGGGACACGATCGGGGCACTATCGGTGCACTATCGGGGCACTATCGGGACACTATCGGGGCACTATCGGGATACGATCGGGGCACTATCGGTGCACTATCGGGGCACTATCGGGGCACTATCGGGACACTATCGGGGCACTATCGGGACACTATCGGGGCACTATCTGGGCACTATCGGGACACTATCGGGTCACTATCGGGGCACTATCGGTACACTATCGGGACACAATCGGGGCTCTATCGGGACACTATCGGGGCACTATCGGTGCACTATCGGTGCACTATCGGGGCACTATCGGGACACTACGGGACACAATCGGGGCACTATCGGGCCACTATCGGGGCACTATCGGGGCACTATCGGGACACTATCGGGGCACTATCGGGCCACTATCGGGGCACTATCAGGACACTATCGGGACACAATCGGGGCACTATCGGGGCACTATCAGGACACTATCGGGACACAATCGGGGCACTATCGGGGCACTATCGGGACACAATCGAGGCACTATCGGGACACTATCGGGGCACTATCAGGACACTATCGGGACACAATCGGGGCACTATCGGGACACTATCGGGACACTATCGGGGCACTAGCGGGACACTATCGGGGCACTATCGGGCCACTATCGGGGCACTATCGGGGCACTATCGGGACACTATCGGGGCACTATCGGGACACAATAGGGCACTATCGGGGCACTTTCGGTGCACTATCGGGACACAATCGGGGCTCTATCGGGACACTATCGGGGCACTATCGGGGCACTATCAGGACACTATCGGGACACAATCGGGGCACTATCGGGCCACTATCGGGGCACTATCGGGGCACTATCGGGACACTATCGGGGCACTATCGGGCCACTATCGGGACACTATCGGGCCACTATCGGTGCACTATCGGGGCACTATCGGGGCACTATGGGGGCACTATCGGTGCACTATCGGTGCACTATCGGGGCACTATCGGGACACTATCGGTGCACTATCGGGGCACTATGGGGGCACTATCGGGCCACTATCGGTGCACTATCGGGGCACTATCGGGGCACTATCGGGACACTATCAGGCCACTATCGGTGCACTATCGGGACACAATCGGGGCACTATCGGTGCACTATCGGGGCACTATCAGTGCACTATCGGTGCACTATCGGGACACGATCTGGGCACTATCGGGGCACTATCGGTGCACTATCGGGACACTATCTGGGCACTATCGGTGCACTATCGAGGCACTATCAGTGCACTATCGGTGCACTATCTGGGCACTATCGGTGCACTATCGGTGCACTATCGGGACACGATCTGGGCACTATCGGGGCACTATCGGTGCACTATCGGGACACTATCGGGGCACTATCGGGACACGATCGGGGCACTATCGGTGCACTATCGGGGCACTATCGGGGCACTATCGGGACACTATCGGGGCACTATCGGGATACGATCGGGGCACTATCGGTGCACTATCGGGGCACTATCGGGGCACTATCGGGACACTATCGGGGCACTATCGGGACACTATCGGGGCACTATCTGGGCACTATTGGGACACTATCGGGTCACTATCGGGGCACTATCGGTACACTATCGGGACACAATCGGGGCTCTATCGGGACACTATCGGGGCACTATCGGTGCACTATCGGTGCACTATCGGGGCACTATCAGGACACTATCGGGACACAATCGGGGCACTATCGGGCCACTATCGGGGCACTATCGGGGCACTATCGGGACACTATCGGGGCACTATCGGGCCACTATCGGGGCACTATCAGGACACTATCGGGACACAATCGGGGCACTATCGGGGCACTATCAGGACACTATCGGGACACAATCGGGGCACTATCGGGGCACTATCGGGACACAATCGGGGCACTATCGGGACACTATCGGGGCACTATCAGGACACTATCGGGACACAATCGGGGCACTATCGGGACACTATCGGGACACTATCGGGGCACTAGCGGGACACTATCGGGGCACTATCGGGCCACTATCGGGGCACTATCGGGGCACTATCGGGACACTATCGGGGCACTATCGGGACACAATCGGGGCACTATCGGGGCACTTTCGGTGCACTATCGGGGCACTATCAGGCCACTATCGGGCCACGGTGCACTATCAGGGCACTATCGGGCCACTATCGGGCCACTATCGGTGCACTATCAGGCCACTATCGGGCCACTATCGGGCCACTATCGGGCCACTATCAGGCCACTATCGGGCCGCTATCGGGGCACTATCGGGCCACTATCGGGCCACTATCGGTGCACTATCGGGACACTATCGGGCCATTATCGGTGCACTATCGGGGCACTATCGGTGCACTATCGGAGCACTATCGGGGCACTAGCGGTGCACTATCGGGACACTAAAGGGGCCTCTATCGGGCCACTATCGGGCCACTATCGGTGCACTATCGGGGCACTATCGGTGCACTATCGGGACACTATCGGGGCACTATCGGGACACTATCGGGCCACTATCGGTGCACTATCGGTGCACTATCGGGACACGATCGGGGCACTATCGGTGCACTATCGGGACACGATCGAGGCACTATCGGGGCACTATCGGTGCACTATCGGGGCACTATCGGGGCACTATCGGTGCACTATCGGGGCACTATCGGGACACGATCGGGGCACTATCGGGGCACTATCGGGGCACTATTGGTGCACTATCGGGACACGATTGGGGCACTATCAGGGCACTATCGAGGCACTATTGGGGCACTATCAGGACACTATCGGGGCACTATCGGGGCACTTTCGGGGCACTATCGGTGCACTATCGGTGCACTATCGGGACACGATCGGGGCACCATCGGTGCACTATCGGCACACTATCGGGCCACTATTGGTGCACTATTGGGACACAATCGGGGCACTATCGGGCCACTATCGGTGCACTATCGGTGCACTATCGGGGCACTATCGGGCCACTATCGGTGCACTATCGGGACACAATCGGGGCACTATCGGGCCACTATCGGTGCACTATCGTGGCACTATCGGGCCACTATCGGGACACTATCGGGCCACTATCGGTGCACTATCGGGGCACTATCGGGGCACTATGGGGGCACTATCGGTGCACTATCGGTGCACTATCGGGACACTATCGGTGCACTATCGGGGCACTATGGGGGCACTATCGGGCCACTATCGGTGCACTATCGGGGCACTATCGGGGCACTATCGGGACACTATCAGGCCACTATCGGTGCACTATCGGGACACAATCGGGGCACTATCAGGCCACTATCGGGACACTATCGGGCCACTATCGGTGCACTATCGGGCCACTATCGGGGCACTATGGGGGCACTATCGGGACACTATCTGGGCACTATTGGTGCACTATCGGGGCACTATCAGTGCACTATCGGTGCACTATCGGGACACGATCTGGGCACTTTCGGGGCACTATCGGTGCACTATCGGGACACTATCTGGGCACTATCGGTGCACTATCGAGGCACTATCAGTGCACTATCGGTGCACTATCTGGGCACTATCGGTGCACTATCGGTGCACTATCGGGACACGATCTGGGCACTATCGGGGCACTATCGGTGCACTATTGGGACACTATCGGGGCACTATCGGGATACGATCGGGGCACTATCGGTGCACTATCGGGGCACTATCGGGGCACTATCGGGACACTATCGGGGCACTATCGGGACACTATCGGGGCACTATCTGGGCACTATCGGGACACTATCGGGTCACTATCGGGGCACTATCGGTACACTATCGGGACACAATCGGGGCTCTATCGGGACACTATCGGGGCACTATCGGTGCACTATCGGTGCACTATCGGGGCACTATCAGGACACTATCGGGACACAATCGGGGCACTATCGGGCCACTATCGGGGCACTATCGGGGCACTATCGGGACACTATCGGGGCACTATCGGGCCACTATCGGGGCACTATCGGGACACTATCGGGGCACTATCAGGACACTATCGGGACACAATCGGGGCACTATCGGGACACTATCGGGACACTATCGGGGCACTAGCGGGACACTATCGGGGCACTATCGGGCCACTATCGGTGCACTATCGGGACACAATCGGGGCACTATCGGGGCACTTTCGGTGCACTATCGGGGCACTATCAGGCCACTATCAGGCCACGGTGCACTATCGGGGCACTAGCGGGACACTATCGGGGCACTATCGGGACACTATTGGGGCACTATCGGGACACAATCGGGGCACTATCGGGGCACTTTCGGTGCACTATCGGGGCACTATCAGGCCACTATCAGGCCACGGTGCACTATCAGGGCACTATCGGGCCACTATCGGGCCACTATCGGTGCACTATCGGGCCACTATCGGGCCACTATCGGGGCACTCGGGGCACTATCGGACCACTATCGGGGCACTATCGGGCCACTATCAGGCCACGGTGCACTATCAGGGCACTATCGGGCCACTATCGGGCCACTATCGGTGCACTATCGGACCACTATCGGGCCACTATCGGGCCACTATCGGGCCACTATCGGGGCACTCGGGGCACTATCGGACCACTATCAGGGCACTATCATGCCACTATCGGGGCACTATCGGGCCACTATCAGGCCACTATCGGGCCGCTATCGGGGCACTATCGGGCCACTATCGGGCCACTATCGGTGCACTATCGGGACACTATCGGGTAATTATCGGTGCACTATCGGGGCACTATCGGTGCACTATCGGAGCACTATCGGGGCACTAGCGGTGCACTATCGGGACACTAAAGGGGCCACTATCGGGCCACTATCGGGCCACTATCGGTGCACTATCGGGGCACTATCGGTGCACTATCGGGACACTATCGGGGCACTATCGGGACACTATCGGGCCACTATCGGGCCACTATCGGGGCACTATCGGGCCACTATCGGGCCACTATCGGTGCACTATCGGGACACTATCGGGCCATTATCGGGCCACTATCGGTGCACTGTCGGGGCACTATCGGTGCACTATCGGAGCACTTTCGGTGCACTATCGGGGCACTATCGGGACACTATCGGGACACAATCGGCCACTATCGGAGCACTATCGGGACCCTATCGGGCCACTATCGGGCCACTATCGGTGCACTATCGGGCCACTATCGGGCCACTATCGGTGCACTATCGGGACACTATCAGTGCACTATCGGGCCACTATCGGGGCACAATCGGGACACTATCGGGACACTATCGGGGCACTATCGGGACACTATCGGTGCACTATCGGGCCACTATCGGGGCACTATCGGGACACTATCGGGGCACTATCGGGACACTATCGGGGCACTATCGGGACACTATCGGGGCACTATCGGTGCACTATTGGGGCATTTTCTGTGCACTATCGGGACACTATCGGGGCACTATCGGGGCACTATCGGACCACTATCGGGCCACTATGGGGGCACTATGGGGGCACTATCCGGGCACGATCGGGGCACTACGGGGGCACTATCGGGGCATTATCGGGGCACTATCGGGTCACTATCATGGCACTATCGGTGCACTATCGGGCTATCGGGGCACTATCGGGACACTATCGGACCACTATCGGGCCACTATCGGTGCACTATCGGACCACTATCGGGCCACTATGGGGGCACTATCGGGGCACTATCGGTGCACTATTGGGCCACTATCGGGCCACTATCGGTGCACTATCGGACCACTATCGGGCCACTATGGGGGCACTATCGGGGCACTATCAGGGCACTATCGAGGCACTATCGGGGCACTATCAGGACACTATCGGGGCACTATCGGGGCACTTTCGGGGCACTATCGGTGCACTATCGGTGCACTATCGGGACACGATCGGGGCACCATCGGTGCACTATCGGCACACTATCGGGCCACTATTGGTGCACTATTGGGACACAATCGGGGCACTATCGGGCCACTATCGGTGCACTATCGGTGCACTATCGGGGCACTATCGGGCCACTATCGGTGCACTATCGGGACACAATCGGGGCACTATCGGGCCACTATCGGTGCACTATCGTGGCACTATCGGGCCACTATCGGGACACTATCGGGCCACTATCGGTGCACTATTGGGGCACTATCGGGGCACTATGGGGGCACTATCGGTGCACTATCGGTGCACTATCGGGGCACTATCGGGACACTATCGGTGCACTATCGGGGCACTATGGGGGCACTATCGGGCCACTATCGGTGCACTATCGGGGCACTATCGGGGCACTATCGGGACACTATCAGGCCACTATCGGTGCACTATCGGGACACAATCGGGGCACTATCAGGCCACTATCGGGACACTATCGGGCCACTATCGGTGCACTATCGGGCCACTATCGGGGCACTATGGGGGCACTATCGGGACACTATCTGGGCACTATCGGTGCACTATCGGGGCACTATCAGTGCACTATCGGTGCACTATCGGGACACGATCTGGGCACTATCGGGGCACTATCGGTGCACTATCGGGACACTATCTGGGCACTATCGGTGCACTATCGAGGCACTATCAGTGCACTATCGGTGCACTATCTGGGCACTATCGGTGCACTATCGGTGCACTATCGGGACACGATCTGGGCACTATCGGGGCACTATCGGTGCACTATCGGGACACTATCGGGGCACTATCGGGATACGATCGGGGCACTATCGGTGCACTATCGGGGCACTATCGGGGCACTATCGGGACACTATCGGGGCACTATCGGGACACTATCGGGGCACTATCTGGGCACTATCGGGACACTATCGGGTCACTATCGGGGCACTATCGGTACACTATCGGGACACAATCGGGGCTCTATCGGGACACTATCGGGGCACTATCGGTGCACTATCGGTGCACTATCGTGGCACTATCAGGACACTATCGGGACACAATCGGGGCACTATCGGGCCACTATCGGGGCACTATCGGGGCACTATCGGGACACTATCGGGGCACTATCGGGCCACTATCGGGGCACTATCAGGACACTATCGGGACACAATCGGGGCACTATCGGGGCACTATCAGGACACTATCGGGACACAATCGGGGCACTATCGGGGCACTATCGGGACATAATCGGGGCACTATCGGGACACTATCGGGGCACTATCAGGACACTATCGGGACACAATCGGGGCACTATCGGGACACTATCGGGACACTATCGGGGCACTAGCGGGACACTATCGGGGCACTATCGGGCCACTATCGGGGCACTATCGGGGCACTATCGGGACACTATCGGGGCACTATCGGGACACAATCGGGGCACTATCGGGGCACTTTCGGTGCACTATCGGGGCACTATCAGGCCACTATCGGGCCACGGTGCACTATCAGGGCACTATCGGGCCACTATCGGGCCACTATCGGTGCACTATCGGGCCACTATCGGGCCACTATCGGGCCACTATCGGGCCACTATCAGGCCACTATCGGGCCGCTATCGGGGCACTATCGGGCCACTATCGGGCCACTATCGGTGCACTATCGGGACACTAGCGGGCCATTATCGGTGCACTATCGGGGCACTATCGGTGCACTATCGGAGCACTATCGGGGCACTAGCGGTGCACTATCGGGGCACTATCGGTGCACTATCGGGACACTATCGGGGCACTATCGGGACACTATCGGGCCACTATCGGGCCACTATCGGGGCACTATCGGGCCACTATCGGGCCACTATCGGTGCACTATCGGGACACTATCGGGCCATTATCGGGCCACTATCGGTGCACTATCGGGGCACTATCGGTGCACTATCGGAGCACTATCGGGGCACTAGCGGTGCACTATCGGGACACTATCGGGACACAATCGGCCACTATCGGAGCACTATCGGGACCCTATCGGGCCACTATCGGGCCACTATCGGTGCACTATCGGGACACTATCAGTGCACTATCGGGCCACTATCGGGGCACAATCGGGACACTATCGGGACACTATCGGGGCACTATCGGGACACTATCGGTGCACTATCGGGCCACTATTGGGGCACTATCGGGACACTATCGGGACACTATCGGGGCACTATCGGAGCACTATCAGGGCACTATCGGGGCACTATCGGGACACTATCGGTGCACTATCGGGACACTATCGGGACACTATCGGGGCACTATCGGGACACTATTGGTGCACTATCGGTGCACTATCTGGGCACTATCAGGACACAATCGGGGCACTATCGGGGCACTATCGGGACACAATCGGGACACTATCGGGGCACTATCGGGACACAATCGGTGCACTATCGGGCCACTATTGGGGCACTATCGGGACACTATCGGGACACTATCGGGGCACTATCGGAGCACTATCAGGGCACTATCGGGGCACTATCGGGACACTATCGGTGCACTATCGGGACACTATCGGGACACTATCGGGGCACTATCGGGACACTATTGGTGCACTATCGGTGCACTATCTGGGCACTATCAGGACACAATCGGGACACTATCGGGACACAATCGGGGCACTACCGGGACACAATCGGGGCACTATCGGGGCACTATCGGTTCACTATCGGGACACAATCGGGGCACTATCGGGGCACTATCGGGGCACTATCGGTGCACTATCGGTGCACTATTGGGCCACTATCGGTGCACTATCGGTGCACTATCGGGCCACTATCGGGACACTATCGGGCCACTATCGGTGCACTATCGGGACACTATCGGACACTATCGGGCCACTATCGGGGCACTATCGGGCCACTATCGGGCCACTATCGGGGCACAATCGGTGCACTATCGGGCCACTATCGGGGCACTATCGGTGCACTATCGAGCCACTATCGGGCCACTATCGGGGCACTATTGGTGCACTATCGAGCCACTATCGGGCCACTATCGGGCCACTATCGGGGCACTATCGGTGCACTATCGAGCCACTATCGGGCCACTATCGGTGCACTATCGGTGCACTATCGGGATACTATCGGGACACTATCTGGATACTATCGGTGCACTATCGGGATACTATCGGGACACTTTCGGGCCACTATCGGGACATCTATCCGGATACTATCGGTGCACTATCGGGATACTATCGGGACACTATCGGGCCACTATCGGTGCACTATCGGGGCACTATCGGTGCACTATCGCGCCACTATCGGTGCACTATCGCGCCACTATTGGTGCACTATCGGGCTATCGGGGCACTATCAGTGCACTATCGGGGCACTATCGGTGCACTATCGCGCCACTATCGGTGCACTATCGGGACACTATCGGGGCACTATCGGGACACTATTGGGGCACTATCTGTGCACTATCGGGACACTATCGGGGCACTATCGGGGCACTATCGGACCACTATCGGGCCACTATGGGGGCACTATGGGGGCACTATCCGGGCACTATCGGGGCACTATGGGGGCACTATCGGGGCATTATCGGGGCACTATCGGGTCACTATCATGGCACTATCGGTGCACTATCGGGCTATCGGGGCACTATCGGGACACTATCGGGGCACTATCGGTGCACTATCGGACCACTATCGGGCCACTATCGGTGCACTATCGGACCACTATCAGGCCACTATGGGGGCACGATCGGGGCACTATCGGTGCACTATTGGGCCACTATCGGGCCACTATCGGGGCACAATCGGTGCACTATCGGGCCACTATCGGGGCACTATCGGTGCACTATCGAGCCACTATCGGGCCACTATCGGTGCACTATCGAGCCACTATCGGGCCACTATCGGGGCACTATCGGGGCACTATCGGTGCACTATCGGGCCACTATCGGGACACTATCAGGACACTATCGGGACACAATCGGCCACTATCGGGCCACTATCGGTGCACTATCGGGCCACTATCGGGATACTATCGGGCCACTATCGGTGCACTATCGGAGCACTATCGGTGCACTATCGGGATACTATCGTGACACTATCCGGATACTATCGGTGCACTATCGGGATACTATCGGGACACTATCGGGCCACTATCGGTGCACTATCGGTGCACTATCGGTGCACTATCGCGCCACTATCGGTGCACTATCGGGCTATCGGGGCACTATCGGGACACTATCGGGGCACTATCGGTGCACTATCGGGGCACTATCGGTGCACTATCGGGATACTATCGGGACACTATCCGGATACTATCGGTGCACTATCGGGATACTATCGGGACACTTTCGGGCCACTATCGGGACATCTATCCGGATACTATCGGTGCACTATCGGGATACTATCGGGACACTATCGGGCCACTATCGGTGCACTATCGGGGCACTATCGGTGCACTATCGCGCCACTATCGGTGCACTATCGCGCCACTATTGGTGCACTATCGGGCTATCGGGGCACTATCGGTGCACTATCGGGGCACTATCGGTGCACTATCGCGCCACTATCGGTGCACTATCGGGACACTATCGGGGCACTATCGGGACACTATCGAGGCACTATCGGGACACTATTGGGGCACTATCTGTGCACTATCGGGACACTATCGGGGCACTATCGGGGCACTATCGGACCACTATCGGGCCACTATGGGGGCACTATGGGGGCACTATCCGGGCACTATCGGGGCACTATGGGGGCACTATCGGGGCATTATCGGGGCACTATCGGGTCACTATCATGGCACTATCGGTGCACTATCGGGCTATCGGGGCACTATCGGGACACTATCGGGGCACTATCGGTGCACTATCGGACCACTATCGGGCCACTATCGGTGCACTATCGGACCACTATCAGGCCACTATGGGGGCACGATCGGGGCACTATCGGTGCACTATTGGGCCACTATCGGGCCACTATCGGGGCACAATCGGTGCACTATCGGGCCACTATCGGGGCACTATCGGTGCACTATCGAGCCACTATCGGGCCACTATCGGTGCACTATCGAGCCACTATCGGGCCACTATCGGGGCACTATCGGGGCACTATCGGTGCACTATCGGGCCACTATCGGGACACTATCAGGACACTATCGGGACACAATCGGCCACTATCGGGCCACTATCGGTGCACTATCGGGCCACTATCGGGATACTATCGGGCCACTATCGGTGCACTATCGGAGCACTATCGGTGCACTATCGGGATACTATCGTGACACTATCCGGATACTATCGGTGCACTATCGGGATACTATCGGGACACTATCGGGCCACTATCGGTGCACTATCGGTGCACTATCGGTGCACTATCGCGCCACTATCGGTGCACTATCGGGCTATCGGGGCACTATCGGGACACTATCGGGGCACTATCGGTGCACTATCGGGGCACTATCGGTGCACTATCGCGCCACTATCGGTGCACTATCGGGACACTATCGGGGCACTATCGGGACACTATCGGGGCACTATCGGGACACTATCGGGGCACTATCGGTGCACTATTGGGGCACTATCTGTGCACTATCGGGACACTATCGGGGCACTATCGGGGCACTATCGGACCACTATCGGGCCACTATGGGGGCACTATGGGGGCACTATCCGGGCACTATCGGGGCACTACGGGGGCACTATCGGGGCATTATCGGGGCACTATCGGGTCACTATCATGGCACTATCGGTGCACTATCGGGCTATCGGGGCACTATCGGGACACTATCGGGGCACTATCGGTGCACTATCGGACCACTATCGGGCCACTATCGGTGCACTATCGGACCACTATCGGGCCACTATGGGGGCACTATCGGGGCACTATCGGTGCACTATTGGGCCACTATCGGGCCACTATCGGTGCACTATCGGACCACTATCGGGCCACTATGGGGGCACTATCGGGGCACTATCAGGGCACTATCGGGGTACTATCAGGGCACTATCGGGGCACTATCAGGGCACTATCAGGGCACTATCGGGGCACTATCGGGGCACTATCAGTGCACTATCAGGGCACTATCGGGGCACTATCAGGGCACTAGCAGGGCACTATCGGGGCACTATCGGGGCACTATCAGTGCACTATCAGGGCACTATCGGGGCACTATCGGGGCACTATCAGTGCACTATCAGGGCTCTATCGGGGCACTATCAGTGCACTATCAGGGCACTATCGGGGCACTATCAGGGCACTATCGGGACACTATCGGGGCACTATCGGGGCACTATCAGTGCACTATCGGTGCACTATCGGGGCACTATCGGGGCACTATCGGACCACTATCGGACCACTATCGGACCACTATCGGGCCACTATCAGGGCACTATCGGGGCACTATCGGGGCACTATCGGGGCACTATCAGGGCACTATCGGTGCACTATCGGGGCACTATCGGGCCACTATCAGGGCACTATCGGGGCACTATCGGTGCACTATCGGTGCACTATCGGGACACTATCGGGGCACTATCGGGCCACTATCGAGGCATTATCGGTGCACTATCAGGGCACTATCGGTGCACTATCGGGGCACTATCGGACCACTATCGGGCCACTATCAGGGCACTATCGGCCCACTATCGGGGCACTCGGGGCACTATCGGACCACTATCGGGGCACTATCGGGGCACTATCGGGCCACTATCGGGGCACTATCAGTGCACTATCAGGGCACTATCGGGGCACTAAGGGCACTATCGGTGCACTATCGGGGCACTATCGGGCCACTATCGGGACACTATCGGGGCACTATCGGGCCACTATCGAGGCACTATCGGTGCACTATCAGGGCACTATCGGTGCACTATCGGGGCACTATCGCTGCACTATCGGGACACTATCGGGCCACTATCGGGGCACTATCGGTGCACTATCAGTGCACTATCGGGGCACTATCAGGGCACTATCGGGGCACTATCGGGCCACTATCGAGGCACTATCAGTGCACTATCAGGGCACTATCAGGGCACTATCGGGGCACTATCAGGGCACTATCGGGGCACTATCGAGGCGCTATCGGGGCACTAAGCACTTACCGACCAGGCGCGGCGAGACGATCGACTCCCGCTAACTTGGCGGAGAGGGCTTGTGGTGACGGTAACGCTTTGTGCCACGTCCTCCTGCCTCCGGAGATCGAGACGGCATCGCCCCGGTAATGCCCCGGATCCAAACTTGGGTCCCGCCCCATGCAGCCTCGCCGGGCGACAACACCGCCAGCTGCAGGAGACGTGGATCGGGATGCCGGGGGCTTCGGGGGCGATGGTTAAAGGGGAGGTGGCCGAGGTAGGTGGGAAAATTGTTCACATTATTGCTTTTCGATTTTTTCGATTCCTCTTCGGCTGCGCTCGATCAGCCCGGCACGTGGCTCGAGGACTTGGGGCTGATGGGGCCGGATCGGGGGAGTCCGTGGGGCTGGTCGGGCCGGATCGGGGAGTACGTGGGGCTGGTCGGGCCGGATCGGGGGAGTACGTGGGGCTGGTCGGGCCGGATCGGGGGAGTACGTGGGGCTGGTCGGGCCGGATCGGGGAGTGCGCGGTGCTGGTCGGGCCGGATTGCGGCTGCCGTCGAGGACCCAATGCAGGGGCCGGCATCGATGGCCTTTCCCTTTAAGGGAGGGGAGGAGTCTCGAATCGCTGCAGCGCTGCACAGTTACCGCCCTGCCTGCTGCTGACTGCGCTCCAGGAAGGAAGCGGTTAGCGTTTGATTTAGCTTCTTCCTGGAGCGCTAACACCCGATTTACAGAAAGCTGAGAATCATTAGGGTCTGGCGCTAATTTTTCCAGCTTTCAAATGTTTCTCCCTGTGTCTGGCGATGGTCGAGATTGTGAGTTAGTCACACCTGCACCACATCCCCCTGCCTTTTGTCTTCCAGAGCCTTCGCGTTTCCGGCAAGTGTTGTCGGACACGAGGAGCACGGTTCCTCAGAGGACCTCCTTCCTTCTGCGGCTGCACCGTCACAGGACATACAGCCGAGCACCAGCGCCACTGGGTCCAGGTAGAGACTGAGTCACGTTTTCACCTGGTGATTCACAGCCCACGTGTGAGCATCAGCAGACACTGGAGGCAGGGACAGCTGTGGAGAGACCACGTCAGAGGGAGAGGCAAAAACCGGATAAAAACACAGGCCAATTTAGGGAGAAAAAAATCTGGAAAATTTCCTCTCCGACCTATCCAAGCGATCGACACTAGTCCTGGAGATCACCCTGGCCGTATTCTATTCCCTGCAGTACTTACCATTATATCTGCTCCGTCCAACAAAACGTCATCCAGTCTAATCCCAATTACCAGCTCTCGGTCTGTAACCCTGCAGGTTACTGCACTTTAAGGGCCCATCCAACCATCTCTTAAAAGAGGTGAGGGTTTCTGCATCCACCACTCTTCCAGGCAGCGAGGTACAGATCCCCACAACCCTCAAATCAATCCCCTCTAAAAACCTTCCACCAACCACCTTAAAACTATGCCCCCTCGTAATAGACCCCTCCACTAATGGAAATAGGCCCTTTCTATCCACTATATCAAAAGGTGTATCAGCAACTTAGTCAGGTACTGACAGACGCGCCACACAGACGATCCATAAATAGCAGGGAGGATGGAGGAGTCCAACTCGATCATGGGGGGGCTTGGTGGCGCAGGGAATTACGAGAGTGGCTGCCTTCAAACACGGCTCTCGGCTGTGTCCATGCAGGCCGTGTCTACACTGCCCACACGTATGATGCCAACTTCTCTGCCGCCTTCAGCAGGATGACAGATACCTTAGCTGTGGCCTTACAACGCGTCACGGATCTTCACCAACCAGGTCTGCAGCACAGTGATAGGAATGATGTGTTGCTGGCCCAGGAGTGCGATGATGGTGAAGGGGGACATGGAAGTGAAACTCCACTCAAAGCGCTCCCACTTTCCTACATTGCAACACTGACTTTTTAAAAAATTAGTTCCTGGGATGTGGGTGTCGCTGGCCAGGCCGGCATTTATTGCCCATCCCCCTCGAGAAGGTGGTGGTGAGCCGCTTTCTTGAACCGCTGCAGCCCGTGTGGTGTCCTCTCCCACAGTGCTGTTAGGGAGGGAGTGCCAGGATTTTGACCCAGCAACATTGAAGGAACGGCCGATATATCTCCAAGTCAGGATAACTTGTTGGAGAGAGTGGAGGTGGTGGTTCTCCCATGTGGGCACGGACTGCTCCATTATCTGAGGAGTTGCGAATGGAACTGAACACTGTGCAGTCATCAGTGAACATCCCCACTTCTGACCTTATGGTGGAGGGAAGGTCATTGATGAAGCAGCTGAAGATGTTTGGGCCTAGGACACTGCCCCGAGGAACTCCTGCAGCGATGTCCTGGGGCTGTGATGATTGACCTCCAACCACCACAACCATCTTCCTTTGTGCTGGGTATGACTCCAGCCAGTGGAGAGTTTTCCCCGATTCCCACTGACTTCAGTTTTACTGGGGCTCCTTGATGCTGCCTTGGATATCGAAGGCAGTCACTCTCACCTCCCCTCTGGAATTTGGCTCTTTTGTCCATGTTTGGAGCAAGGCTGTAATGAGGTCTGGAGCTGAGTGGGCCTGGCGGAACCCACACTGGGCACCGCTGAGCAGGTTATTGGTGAGTAAGTGCCACTTGATAGCACTGTCGATGTCACCTTCCATCACTTTGCTGATGATTGAGAGTAGACTGATGGGGCGGTAATTAGCCGGATTTGATTGGTCCTGCTTTTTGTGGACAGGACATACCTGGGCAGGTTTCCACATTGTTGGATAGATGCCAGTGTTGTAGCTGTACTGGAACAGCTTGGCCAGAGGCGCGGCTAGTTCTGGAGCACAAGTCTTCAGCACGACAGCTGTATGTTGTCGGGGCCCATAACCTTTGCTGTATCCAGTGCGCTCAACTGTTTCTTGATATCACGTGGAATTAATCGAATTGGCTGAAGACTGATGGTGGGAACCTCAGGAGGAGGCCGATATGGATCATCCACTCGGCACTTCTGGCTGAAGATGGTTGTAAACGCTTCAGCCTTGTCTTTTGCACTCACCTGCTGGGATCCACCATCACTGAGGATGTAGATATTCATGGAGCCTCCTCCTCCCGTTAGTTGTTTAATTGTCCACCACCATTCACACTGGATGTGGCAGGACTGCAGAGCTTTGGTCTGATCCGTTGATCCACGATGGAGGACTTCATCTCCACAATGACTGTGTGGTGGTCACTGCTACCAGTGCTGTCATGGACAGATGCATGTGCGGCAGGTAGATTGGTGAGGACAAGGTCAAGTCGGTTTTTCGCACGTGTTGGTTCTCCTACCACCTGCTGCAGACCCAGTCTGGCAGCTATGTCCTTCAGGATTCGGCCGGCTCGGTCAGTCGTCATCATCATCGGCAGTCCCTCGGAATCGAGGAAGACTTGCTTCCACTCTAAAAAACAATGAGTCCTTAGGTGGCTGAACAGTCCAATACGTGAACCACAGTCCCTGTCACAGGTGGGACAGACAGTGGTTGAGGGAAGGGGAGGGTGGGACAGATTTGCTGCACGCTCCTTCCGCTGCCTGCGCTTGGTTTCTGCATGCTCTCGGTGATGATACTTGAGGAGCTCAGCATCCTCCCGGATGCACTTCCTCCACTTAGGGCGGTCTTTGGCCAGGGACTCCCAGGTGTCGGTGGGGATGTTGCATTTTATCAGGGAGGCTTTGAGGGTGTCCTTGTAACATTTGCTCTGCCCACCTTTGGCTCGCTTGCCTGGGGGTCCTTGTGCATGAATCCCAAAAAGTTAGTTTGCAGGTGCAGCAGGTAATCAGGAAGGCGAATGGAATGTTGGCCTTCATTGCGAGAGGGATGGAGTACAAAAGCAGGGAGGTCCTGCTGCAACTGTATAGGGTATTGGTGAGGCCGCACCTGGAGTACTGCGTGCAGTTTTGGTCACCTTACTTAAGGAAGGATATACTAACATTGGAGGGGGTACAGAGACGATTCACTAGGCTGATTCCGGAGATGAGGGGGTTACCTTATGATGATAGATTGAGTAGACTGGGTCTTTACTTGTTGGAGTTCAGAAGGATGAGGAGTGATCTTATAGAAACATTTAAAATAATGAAAGGGATAGACAAGATCGAGGCAGAGAGGTTGTTTCCACTGGTCGGGGAGACTAGAACTAGGGGGCACAGCCTCAAAATATGGGGGAGCCAATTTAAAACCGAGTTGAGAAGGAATTTCTTCTCCCAGAGGGTTGTGAATCTGTGGAATTCTCTGCTCAGGGAAGCAGTTGAGGCTAGCTCATTGAATGTATTCAAGTCACAGATAGATAGATTTTTAACCAATAAGGGAATTAAAGGTTACGGGGAGCGGACGGGTAAGTGGAGCTGAGTCCACGGCCAGATCAGCCATGATCTTTTTGAGTGGCGGAGCAGGCTCGAGGGGCTAGATGGCCTACTCCTGTTCCTAATTCTTATGTTCTTATGTTCTTATGTTTGCCGTGTAGGAGTTCCGAGTAAAGCGCTTGCTTTGGGAGTCTCGTGTCTGGCATGCGAACGATGTGGCCTGCCCAGCGGAGCTGATCGAGTGTGGTCAGTGCTTCAATGCTGGGGATGTTGGCCTGGTCGTCTGTCCTCCCAGGGGATTTGCAGGATCTTGCGGAGACATCGTTGATAGTATTTCTCCAGCGATTTGAGGTGTCTACCAAGCCGCCCTTGGTGATGGACATTGAAGTCCCCCACCCAGAGTACATTCTGTGCCTTTACTACCCTCAGTGCTTCTTCCAAGTGGTGTTCAACATGGAGGGGCACTGATTCATCAACTGAGTGAGTGTGGTTGGTGGTAATCAGCAGGAGGTTTCCTTGCCCATGTTTGACCTGAAGCCATGAGACTTCATGTTGTCAGGAGTCAATGTTGAGGACTCCCGGTGCCACTCCCTCCTGACTGTATCCCACTGTGCCGCACCCTGGTGGGTCTGTACTGCCGGTGGGACAGGACAGACCCAGGGATGGTGATGGAGGAGCCTGGGACATTGGCTGAAAGGTGTGATTCTGTGAGTATGACGATGTCGGGCTGTTGCTTGACTAGTCTGTGGGACAGCTCTCCCAATTTTGGCACAAGTCCCCAGATGTTGGTGAGGAGGGCGTTGCCGGGTCGACTGGGTTGGGTGTGCCGTTGTCATGTCCGTAGCCAGTGCCGAGGTCAATGGCGGGTGGTCCGTCCGGTTTTATTCTTATTATTGTTTCTTGTAGCGGTTTGTTACAACTGAGTGTCTCGCTGGGCCAGTCCAGAGTCACGCACCTTGCTGTGGGTCTGGAGTCACATGTAGGCCCGACCGAGTAAGGGCGGCAGATTTCCTTCCCTAAAGGACATTAGCTTTTTATTCCCGATTTATTTAATTAACTGAATTTAAATTCCCCAGCTGCCATGGTGTGATACGAACTCATGTCTCTGGATTATTAGCGCCGGTCTGTGGATTACTGGTCCCGTAACTTTTAACCGCTATGCTACTGTTCCCGGTACTACACTTTAAAAAGTACTTCATTGGCTGCAAAGTGTTTTGGGACGTCCGGTGGTCATGAAAGGCGCTATATAAATGCAAGTCTTTCTTCCTTCACTTCTCACCAGTTGCCCCCCCCCAACCTCCCGCACGCTCCCCCCACTCAGGCAATACCCGACATGCTGCCTGATCTCCCGATGTTAGAGCCTGCCCAGATACGGTTGGTGCAGTGTTTGATATATTCAAAAAGGAGTTGGATGAGGTTCTTACTACTCGGGGGATCAAGGGATATGGTGAGAAAGCAGGAATGGGGTACTGAAGTTGAATGTTCAGCCATGAACTCATTGAATGGCGGTGCAGGCTAGAAGGGCCGAATGGCCTACTCTTGCACCTATTTTCTATGTTTCTAACCCAGAGAGCATCGGCTGAACCCGGGCCGGGGTCTGAGCAGCCTGCCTCCGACTCTGCTGAAGCCACACGGGATGCACCAGGGTATGTGACAAAATGTTGGCCTGGAAACCCCGATCTCGCGGGGTCCGTACGGAATGCGCACAGACCCAGCGAGGCCTCGCGAAAACCGGTTCTCGGGCCGCGATGTGCATGCGCAGAAAACCGGCTTTTCCGATCTGTCACGATATCTCCGCATCCCCGGGAGAAGGACATCGTGCGGGAGAGATTGGGCTATTTGCTCAACTTATTCCCGGTAAATGTCCTTCAAACTCTTATGCCTGGTAAAAGCAGGCACATCGCTTACTTTCACAAGCGAAAGAATTTTAAATCATATAAAAATAAAATTTAAATACACATTTTTATGGTAAAAACCCTGTCCACTAAAGTAAGTTTATTTTAAACCCTATTAAAACACATTAAAAAAAATCCCCAAAAGATATATTTTTTCTAAAACATTTAATTAACTTTCATTTCAATTAATTTTAAATATGGGTGGTGTTTTTTTAATTTATGATGTTGTGTTTGGGTGTTTAGGGGGTTATTCTGATTGTGCGAGTTCCCATTACGATCAATGAGAATATTGCACCGTGATTGGCTGTCCAGGCCCACGTGACTCCAGCTTCGCAGTCCGTATCTACAAGACGGGGACGCGCTGCGCAGCGTTGTGAGAGAAGGCCCCGGACCGGGATCCATGATACCTCTGGGGCCACCAGGTACTTTCGGGTCGGTGGCATTCGTCCGAAGGGAGCCTCCGACCGGAATTTCTGGGCCGTTATGTTGTTTCCTTTTCTTGCAACGCCACCCAACATTTATTGACCGGTTCCACACCCTGCCCGTTGCGATGTCTTGCTCTGTGACCCACCGCTGGTCTTGGGGCTCGCGCTGTGACCCACCTGCTCATTGCTGAAGATCCTCACTGGTGCAATGAGCCCAGTTTGAAGTGCGTGCCCCTTGTCCACTCCCAACCAGCCCTTGAGTCTGCTTCCTGCAACTAGACGGCCTGGAACGTTGTCCGAACGTTGTCCGAACATTGTCCGAACGTTGTCCGGGCTCAGTACGAAGCTTCGGTGACAGTGCCCAAGGACCTGCCCGACTCTCTTCCTGTGGATGTACACCAGCTGCACATCGATGGAAGAATCTCCCTCGCAGTTTATACCAACTCTGGCTTGGTGAGGGGGTGCTGGGACTGCCACACACGTGCAGTGCACCCTGCACCTCGGGCCATCCCACCCAACGGGGGAATCCAAGAGCCCGTTCATTCTGGCTGTTGTCAGCACAGGGGGACTTTACACAACGGACCCCCACTGGAAACCATCCATTGGCACCTGTCTCGTGTATGTATGTGCAGCGGCCCGCGAGATCTCCGCCAGCAGCCTGGGAGGAACCAGAGCCAGAACAATCGAGGCCATGTTGACTTTCGCAGGCACTGGTAATGGGTGGCCGGCCGCCCAGTCCAGCAGGAAGCAGAGCTCCTTCTCGGAGGCTGAAGATGTTTGCGACCATCCCCTTGGGCTGTACTTGTTAATCTGCTTGTATACATAGAGCACCATGTACTGAAAAACACCTGTGTTGTGCCATGTGTAATGAAAGCTCCCATTCTCCCAGAATGGGAGCTACCACCAGCGGCAGGTCGGGGCTATAAAAGGAGCGGTGAGCGGCCTCGGGAGCAGTGTGGAGGCCCAGGAACTTCTTCACGGAGCAGCGTGAGCTGGTGCAGGAGAGCGACGGCAGCGAAGAGGGACGTCATCAAGGTCCAGGTCGGTGATTTGGAGCGTGGGCAGGTACAGCAGGAGCGGCGAGGTCGGGGCGAAGGAGCGGCGAGAGATTGTGGGGGGACGTGATCGGGGCCCAGGAGAGTCGTGAGTTCGGGGCCAGGGACCCAAGGGCAGCACGGGCCCAGCCCACACTGCGATATGTGAGCGCACTAGGTCCGTGCAGCAGAGCTGGTCTCCAGTTGTCCTGGTTAACCCTTGCCACTGGACCAAGACCTCGCTCTGTCAAGCCCGTGTGGTGGCTGGTGTGCAACGGTCACCCCACGTTAAAAAAATCCACGCACAGGCATCTTCCACCCTTCAGGATGAAGTTCTGGATCTGGAATATTAGGTCCTTCATTGAAACACCTGTGAACTCGTCCCTTTTTGGCGTGGAAGCAAGTCATCCTCGATACGAGGGACTGCCTATGATGATAATAAAAGCTTGAAATGTTCGGCTCTCAGTTGGTAACTGAGTTAGAGCGCCACGTGTAATTATCTCAGTGTCAGTTTGTGGCCACTGCCTTTGGGTAAACCGTAACAATTCCATCCTGTGTGTGGGGCGCCGGTTCAGCTGTGTCTCGTGGGGTTTCCTGCCCCATGTCTCCCACGCTCCCAGTGGGGAGCGACACTCCGAGAGCAGGGACCAGTGAATCGCCACTCACTGTGTTGGACCTCCGACTGAGAGTCAAGCTCATGTTGAGCATGGCTCCAGGTTTGGATTGGCAAACGTACCCCTTACACTGCAAGATAAGCCAAGTGTTAATAATTGAGAATGGGAGTAATCTGGACTGTGATGAGGTCAATAGTAACTTGTCTTGCATCTCAGATAATTACAGCAGACCTTTTACAGCCTGAATCTCTGGCCCAGATTACAGGCAGCTCAGAAAATGGGCAGTGATGCATATAATCCTGCTTCCGTCTGCGTGCTGTATTTATAGATTTGAGCAGAGAATTGTTTTGTGCTCCTTCAGGGACATTAGCATAGAAGTTATTCCAACCCCAGTGACATCAATTACTTTCTCCTGGTTAAGGTCTGGGGCCTGTTTACAGGCCTCACCAGGATTGCCTGCTTCCAACCCAGGCTTCCAGATGGTGGTACGAGCTGGAATTTCTTCGAGAAGTACAGGAACACCCACGGTGTCAGCAGTGGCCTAGTGCGTACCAACCTCGGCTCCGAGTCAGAAGGTTGTGGGTTCAAGCCCCACTCCAGAGACTTGAACACATAATCCAGTTGACACTCGCAGTGCAGTACTGAGGGAGCACTGCACTGTCGGAGAGGCAGTACTGAGGGAGTGCCGCACTGTCGGAGGGACAGTACTGAGGGAGTGCCGCACTGTCGGAGGGGCAGTATTGAGGGAGCGCTGCACTGTCGGAGGGGCAGTACTGAGGGAGCGCCGCACTGTCGGAGGGGCAGTACTGAGCGAGCACCGCACTGTCGGAGGGGCAGTACTGAGGGAGTGCTGTACTGTCGGAGGGGCAGTACTGAGGGAGCGCCGCACTGTCGGAGGGGCAGTACTGGTGGAGTGCCGCACTGTCGGAGGGGCAGTACTGAGGGAGCACCGCACTTCGGAGGGGCGGTACTGAGGGAGCGCCGCACTGTCAGAGGGGCGTGCTGAGGGACTGTCGGAGGGGCAGTGCTGAGGGCGTGCCACACCCCAAAAAACCAACACATACACCCCAACAATGAATACATTTGCCACGAACTAATGAAGATAAGAAACAACAACAACAACCTGTATTTATATAGCGCCTTTAACGTAGTGAAATGTCCCAAGGCGCTTCACAGGAGGGTTATGAGACAAAACATTTGACACCGAGCCGCATAAGTAGAAATTAGCGCAGGTGACCAAAAGCTTGGTCAAAGAGGTCGGTTTTAAGGAGCGTCTTGAAGGAGGAGAGAGAGGTAGAGAGGCGGAGAGGTTTAGGGAGGGAGTTCCAGAGCTTGGGGCCCAGGTAGCAGAAGGCACGGCCACCAATGGTGCAGTGATTATAATCAGGGATGCTCAGGAGGGCAGAATTAGAGGAGTGCACACATCTCGGGGGGGTTGTGGGGCTGGAGGAGATTACCGAGATAGGGAGGGGCGAGGGCCATGGAGGGATTTGAAAACAGGGATGAGAATTTTGAAATGAAGGCATTGCTTAACCGGGAGCCAGTGTAGGTCAGTGAGCACAGGGGGTGATGGTGAGTGGGACTTGATGCGAGTTAGGACACGGGGCAGCCGAGTTTTGGATCACCTCTAGTTTACGTCGGGTAGAATGTGGGAGACCAGCCAGGAGTGCATTGGAATAGTCAAGTCTAGAGGTAACAAAGGCATGGATGAGGGCTTCAGCAGTAGAAGAACTGAGGCAGGGTGGAGACGGGCGATGTTACGGAGGAGGAAATAGGCGGTCTTAGTTCTGCTGCTGGTATGTGGTCGGAAGCTCAGTTCAGGGTCAAATATAACACTAAGGTTGAGAACAGTCTGGTTCAGCCTCAGACAGGAGTTGGGAAGAGGGATGGAGTCAGTGTCTGGGGAACGGAGTTTGTGACGGGGACCGAAAACAATGGCTTCGATATTCTCAATATTCAATTGGAGAACATATCTGCTGATCCAGAACTGGATGTGGGACAAGCAGTCTGACATTTAGGGACCATGGAGGGGTGGAGAGAAGTGGGGGTGAGGTAGAGCTGGGTGTCATCAGCGAACATGTGGAAACTGACGCTGTGTTTCCGGATGATGTCACCAAGGTGCAGCATGTAGATGGGGAATAGGAGGGGGCCAAGGATAGAGCCTTGGGGGGCACTAGAGGTAACGATGGGGGGGGGGGGGTGGGAAGAGAAGCTGTTGCAGGTGATTCTCTGGCTACGATTAGATACATAAGAATGAAACCAGGCAAAAGACTCAAAAAGAGAGAAAGGATAAAGACTTGTCTGTATATAATGCATTACACGTCCTCAAGATGACCCAAAGCAGTTTATAGCCAATTCATTACCTTTGAGGCGCAATCACCGATATATGGACAATTCATGGGCAGGAAGGCCACGCAAACAGCAGGTGAGTGAAGTCACCAGATAACGTGTTTTTTGGTGATGTTAGTTTCGGGATAAGTGTTTCTGGGGTATTGCTGGTGCTGGGTGGTTCCCACTGAACGGTTACTGAACTTCGAAGTGCTGTAACTCATTGCACGTGATAGATGGAGCACTCCCACAGCCAATCCAAATTCTCCAGCTGGCCGGCTGGAGTCTGGAGGTCCGTGCTTCCTCTGGGAGAGAGAGCGCCATTGGGGGAGGCCGTGAGCAGCTTTTTGTCACTGGGTGACGATTTCACACCCTGCTCCCTCGCACGGTAAAATACACAGTGATACTTCGATTATCAATGGGGGAAGGTCCTGCAATTGGAGGATATGGCCAGCAAAGAGCTGCAAAGTGGAGACTGAAGCAAACAAGAGTTCTTTATTTCCTTGTGTTATAGAAACATTTAAAATAATGAAAGGGATCGACAAGATAGAGGCAGAGAGGTTGTTTCCACTGGTCGGGGAGACTAGAACTAGGGGGCACAGCCTCAAAATACGGGGGAGCCAATTTAAAACCGAGTTGAGAAGGAATTTCTTCTCCCAGAGGGTTGTGAATCTGTGGAATTCTCTGCCCAAGGAAGCAGTTGAGGCTAGCTCATTGAATGTATTCAAGTCACAGATAGATAGATTTTTAACCAATAAGGGAATTAAGGGTTACGGGGAGCGGGCGGGTAAGTGGAGCTGAGTCCACGACCAGATCAGCCATGATCTTGATGAATGGCGGAGCAGGCTCGAGGGGCTAGATGGCCTACTCCTGTTCCACATTCTTATGTTCTTATGTTCTTATGTAAGCGCCATCCTACAAGGCAGGAAAGGAATGAAGTTGAATGATGTAAGAGTTTCTGCTCATTATTGCAGCCGTGGGCAGCATCATTACCCTGGGACTAAAGGTAGCTAATGATCACCATGGTAACTAATGGCTGCTCGCAGCGGGGGATGAAGTATCCGACCATGGCCTTGCATTCCGTCGCCAAAGCAGAGAGTTGGATTAATTAGGGGCAGCAGTACCACACAGAGCGGGCAGGGGGCAGTCTGCCTGGAGGGCGAGGGTTTGAATGGTGGTGGCTGGTCTATCGATGATCTGTGCTTGGCTGGACACACAGCAATGGGCTCATGGGCTCCAATGCCTCTGATGATGTTAAATTCAGTTTCTGTTTCCTTGCTGCTACTTTATTGCAAGAGAATTGGTATTTATATAAGCCCCTTGATAAAGTCCCAAACCGCTTCAGAGCCAATGAAGGAGGTTTGAAGTGTGGTCACTGCGGTAATGTAAGAAAAGTTACCACAGACAGCACCGGGGAAATGACTGTGCGTGGAATAACCATCCAGTGCAGAGGGAGGGCATTTAGCTCATCGCGCCTCTGCTGGCTCTTTGAAAAGAGCGATCGAGTTAGTGGCAGTAAATGTCACTTGACGACACTAATGATGACTCCTTCCACCACTTACTGATGACTGGGAAGGGACTGACAGTGCAGTAGTATGCCAGGTTAGATTTGCCCTGCTTTTTGTGCTGGCTTTACTCTGTATCTAACCCCGTGCTCTACCTGCCCTGGGAGTGTTTGATGGGACAGTGTAGAGGGAGCTTTACTCTGTATCTAACCCCGTGCTCTACCTGCCCTGGGAGTGTTTGATGGGACAGTGTAGAGGGAGCTTTACTCTATCTAACCCCCTGTACCTGCCCTGGGAGTGTTTGATGGGACAGTGTAGAGGGAGCTTTACTCTGTATCTAACCCCCTGTACTTGCCCTGGGAGTGTTTGATGGGACAGTGTAGAGGGAGCTTTACTCTGTATCTAACCCCCTGTACCTGCCCTGGGAGTGTTTGATGGGACAGTGTAGAGGGAGCTTTACTCTGTATCGAACCCGTGCTTTACCTGCCCTGGGAGTGTTTGATGGGACAGTGTAGAGGGAGCTTTACTCTGTATCTAACCCCATGCTCTACCTGCCCTGGAAGTGTTTTGATGGGACAGTGTAGAGGGAGCTTTACTCTGTATATAACCCCGTGCTCTACCTGCCCTGGGAGTGTTTTGACGCCAATTCTGTTGCCGGACACGGAGTTGGTTGCACCTGCTGTGTTAATTCCCTTATGTCGCTGAGCATTAAACAAGTAAAATAATTTTTTTTTCATATTTGAAAGAAAGCGAGATTTTAATGCGGGTGCAGTTGTAAAGTTGATATGTGTAGCTGTATGAATTCCTCCCTGAATTGTGAAGTGTAGGAGAGGACAGCCAGCACACTCTGTTCTACCAGATGTAACAGGTTCTGCCAAAGCAGTTGGATTGAAGCTGTTATTAGGCTCAGTGGGAGCCCCTTGGTGTCCAATGCATCTGTCTCACACACCAATTGGAGCTATAAAATGAACACAGTCTGTTTTGAAACAATTGTAAATTTTTAAACCGGTCTAATTAACTGAGTCTAAATCTCATGGGGACTCCAATTCCTCTTCGAAAGGATAGCTCGGGATCGCTTGCTTTCCTCTGTAATTAATGGCCCATTGATGATGTGTTTTGAAATGTCAAATCTCTGCGAACAAGATCCTAACACCAGCTTCCAAATCATGGAGAGAAAGAGGGTTTCTCCCATTTTTCATTGAATGAATGCTCCCATCCCCTAGGATTATCTGCGGGTAACAGCTTCCCCTCTACCAATAAATCCCCCTCCGCACCCTATGTTTGTAATGTAATGTGTTTGCTTCATGGGTTCATCGCTTAAGAATTCACAGCAATACATTGCTATTAAGAACTAGTTGGTTTATTAACAAAGGTTTAACAATCACACGGCACATTACCAGTTCATCCACTGGGCTCACAACCACCTGCCCCAACGTGGATCCCCCGAACCCAACTGGCTGGGGTTTTATTGAGTCTTGTGAACATCACGTGACTGGCTAAACCACTCACAGTGCAACAGCTCCACAAACCTGTGAGCATATTCACCGGGGCATACATTACAACGTTCTTGCTCAGTGATGTGTCATCGAATGCACCAAACAACCGTAGGACATCTCTGGTCCTTGAATCTGGAGTACTCGCATGGTCTGCAGGAGGCCCCACACAGACTGAGGACTCCAATGTATGGAATGGTTTAACCGTGCGCTTCCATATCATGACACAGGAATCTGTGAAATGAACAAGATCATCAAAGCCTTAGGGAAAAGGTTCTGAAAAGCACTCAAACATGTTAGAATCTGTTAATATTTTCAAGACAGTCGGAGAGGTTGCTAGGCAGATAGTCCCCCCCTGAGTCCATCTCACTTTCCAACCGATATTCTCTATTGAGTACCGGTGAGGTGCCTCTGGGGAGTGCAGCCAGAGCCAAGTCCAAGGCATCACGGGTGGCTCAGCTGCACAGCAGGGGGGCGGACAAAGAATATGGGAGCCCTAGTGATAGGGGATTCTATAGTTAGGGGAACAGACAGGTGTTTCTGCGGTCGCTGACGTGACTCCAGGATGGTATGGTGCCTCCCTGGTGCAAGGAGTACAGAGAATAAGGGGGATGAGCTAAGAGCACAGGTAGACACTTGGGAGTATGACATTATAGCCATTACAGAAACCTGGCTCCAATAGGAGCAGGTTTGGCAACTATCCTAATATTGATTGGGACAAATTTAGTGTGAAGGGTATACAGGGT
Organism: Pristiophorus japonicus; assembly: GCF_044704955.1. Taxonomy (NCBI): domain Eukaryota; kingdom Metazoa; phylum Chordata; class Chondrichthyes; family Pristiophoridae; genus Pristiophorus; species Pristiophorus japonicus. The sequence goes on along the minus strand of NC_091991.1, from coordinate 183,309,056 downwards.
GTGGAATTCTTAAAATGCATTCAAGAGAACTTTTTAGTCAGTCTGTAACAAGCCCTACACGAGAGGGGGCGGTTCTGTATTTAGTTTTGGGGAATGAAGCTGGGCAGGTTGAAGGGGTATCAGTGGGAGAGCACTTGGTGCCAGTGACCATAATTCAGTCAGACTCAAAGTAATTATGGGTAAGGACAAGGATAGACCAGGAATAAAAGTCCCAAATTGGGGAAAAGCCAACTTTGCTCAGTTGAGGAGTGATTTGGCCAAAGTGGACTGGAAACAACTACTTGTTCTTATAGGCCTCCATTCTCTCCTCCCTCGAGAAAGAACGTTCATTTATACAGAACCTTTCATGTTCTTCGGATAGCCGTCACGTTCTGCATTCAACACCAGCTGTATACCCACATTATCCTGTCGGGCAAGGAGATCACAGTGGTTCTTTGTCCCCTCAAACCCCTCACTCCCTCCACCCTCACCCCCAACAACCAGAACAAATTCCCAATGGGTTTCTTTGTTTCAAAAAGCTGAGGCTACCGAATGACAACTGCCGTTGATATAAATCGCTCTTAATCTGCAACAACGCCTCACAGAGGTGTCATCGACAGAAAAAATGGGCGGTGAGCCAAAGCAGGAGAAATCAGGAGGGGCCACTGAACGCTTGGTCCGAGCTTGGCTGTGCGGAGGGAGTGAAAGGAGCTGAGGGGGGTGGGAAGTATGGAAGGGTTTAGGGGAGGCAGTTCAAGAGGGTGGGCAGGCCTTGAGAAGGTTGTCTGCTGTCTTTGTGAATGTTCTTTCTGTAAATATCAGACGAGAAGCAATTGAATCCTCTTCACAGTCTAACCATCACTCAGGCGTACATCTGCTCCACAATGTGACAAGCGACCTCATGCAAGAGACTGATATCCTGTCTCCCTTTCACTGACACCCATCATCCATGCTCACCCAGCTTCACTGCATTTAAAAGCAGATTTTAGACAACAAGAGGTTCATTGATGCAATTAAATGACAACTGGCTGATGCAGACAGTGTTCTTGCCACAGAAAAGACCACAAGTTAATGTGCAGGAATAGAAACATAGAAAATAGGTGCAGGAGCAGGCCATTCAGCCCTTCTAGCCTGCACCGCCATTCAATGAGTTCATGACTGAACATGAAACTTCAGTACCCCCTTCCTGCTTTGTCGCCATACCCCATGTGAAGTGGAATTCAATAAATCGGGTAACCTGTGGGCTTGCACCAGAATGAAACGTCCGTGAAAACTGTGGGATTGTCGTAAAGACCCAAATGGTTCATTAAAGTCCTGCAGAGGGCCTACAGCACCAACAACAAGTTATGTTTATATAGCAACTTTAACGTAGTGAAATGTCCCAAGGAGCTTCACAGGAGTGTTATGAGATTAAATATTTGACACCGAGCTGCATAAGTAGAAATTAGGGCAGGTGACCATCATCATCATCAGAGGCAGTCCCTCGGAATCGAGGAAGACTTGCTTCCACTCTAAAAGTGAGTTCTCAGGTGGCTGAACAGTCCAATGTGGGAATTACAGTCTCTGTCACAGGTGGGACAGACAGTGGGTTGAGGGAAGGGGAGGGTGGGACTGGTTTGCCGCACGCTCCTTCCGCTGCCTGCGCTTGGTTTCTGCATGCTCTCGGCGACGAGACTCGAGGTGCTCAGCGCCCTCCCGGATGCACTTCCTCCACTTAGGGCGGTCTTTGGCCAGGGACTCCCAGGTGTCGGTGGGGATGTTACACTTTATCAGGGAGGCTTTGAGGGTGTCCTTGTAACGTTTCCTCTGCCCACCTGGGGCTCGTTTGCCGGGTAGGAGTTCCGAGTAGAGCGCTTGCTTTGGGAGTCTCGTGTCGGGGGCATGCGGACAATGTGGCCCAACGGCAGGTGACCAAAGACTTGGTCAAAGAGGGAGGTTTTAAGGAGCATCTTGAAGGAGGAAAGAGAGGTAGAGAAGCGGAGAGGCATAAGGAGGGAGTTCCAGAGCTTGGGGCCCAGGCAACAGAAGGCACGGCTGAGCGATTATAATCAGTGATGCTCCAGTCCTATATTACATGGCTATCCCTTAATTCCCTCAGGGAAACTCGGGAAGGGCAGCGAATGTTACTCTTGTCTGTGTCACCCACAGCCCAAGAATAAAATGAAAAATATCCAAACTATCCTAAACTGGTTGCAAAACCTTTTTTAAAATGCTCTCCGTTCACTCTGTCCTCCAAGTGCAAAGACCAAATTTGGCATCAACTGACCAATCACGTGTGATTATTTCATTTTGTCTCCTGTTCCCTTCGGCCCTGCTCTCTGGGCCTTGGCCCTTCAACCAAGCTTCATAATAGTTAACAAAAGTGATTGAAGGTCTAGCAAGGGGCATCCAGTCAAATCAGAAGCACAGGACTCGATGCTTGACTGTGGACTATTGCAGTTCTGAAGTTGCCAACAGTACAATCCCCCCCGCCCCCCAAACTCTCCGTCTCGCTGACTGGTCTTTTACACCTCCCTTAGTGCTGCGGCCCCTGACTCAGGGCCCGGCCACCCAATATTGCTGACTGAGGCGCAAACTGTTCCCAGGCGTAGACTTTACCACCCCGAAACCATCCCCACGAGTATTGAGATCACATGGTCAACGATGGTGCCGATAGGTCCTTTTTTATTAACGAATCGGAAATGCCATTGGCCACAGCTGGATTAGCCAGATTCCCTGTGGACAATGCAGTCGATGGCTGGGACTGGCTATGGTGCTGAAGGTGGGAGAGCGGCCCCTTCCCATGGACAATGCAGTGAGGAGCTACAGCTGCATTGCCTGGGACACGCCTCGCAGGAGTGTAGAGGTGGTGGGTTGTATCCGCACTCTACAGTGGCTGGCAATGTGTTAATGATTCTCTGGGGCCTCACTTTGCTCGAATGAATTCACACCAGATGTACTATTCACACAGGTACCAACAGGTTTACCAACCTGCGAGGAAACACCTCTTTCTCTAATTCTGAGGATAAGTTATTATTTTCCTTTGAAGCTGACGACACAGACCGAGGTGGGAACATCTGCCGTGGCCGGCAGTCAGTGTTTGGCAGATGGTAAGTTGGATTAGCCTCGCCGATGAGAGGGGCAGAAAGATCGTTTGTTTCCGTGCAGTCGATAGACTGAGGTAAGGAGAAGCTTCCGTGCACAATCAGATATCATATATCAATAATGAGGGGGCTCGACAAAGTGAATGCAGAGAGGATGTTTCCCCTCGTGGGGGGAACTAAAACGAGGGGGCATAGTCTCAGAATAAGGGGCCGCCCATTTAAAACTGAGATAAGGAGGACTTTCTTCTCTCAGAGGGTTGTAAATCTGTGGAATTCTCTGCCCCAGAGAGCTGTGGAGGCTGGGTCATTGAATATATTTAAGACAGAAATAGACAGATTTTTGAGCGATAAGGGAGTAAAGGGTTATGGGGAGCGGGCGGGGAAGTGGAGCTGAGTCCATGATCAGATCAGTCATGATCTTATTGAATGGCGGAGCAGGCTCGAGGGGCCGAATGGCCGACTCCTGCTCCTATTTCTTGTGTTCTTATGTAGATCCACAGAGCAGCAATGTCCGGGATCCAAGGCCCAGTCTGTGCTGAGGGAGCTGGTCTCATCTGAGACAGAGACAGGAGGCTGCTATAATTAGCCTCAGTGCCCCTGGCTGAGGGGCAAACACGCCTCCCTGCCCCCGCCACCCCCCTACGCCACCATGGTTCCTGCTCCCAATCGTGGTCCAGTAACCAGGTGCAAAGTAGGTTTGAGCCAACTTCAGAAGGAGCCAACTTCAGAAGAACCCAAGATCAGCCATAGTTGTGAAGCACTTCAAGGTCAAATAGTCAATGGATACTCTCTGCTTCAGGTGACTCGTGAAATATGGGCGCTTGGGTAAGGTGCCCGAGGGCAGCCAGTGCCTGTGGAACCCACACAACAGCGAGACTCAGTACCTTCAACACACGTCAAAAAAATACAAGGGACGAGGAGATTCTGTGTGTTTCATGTAAGCTGCATCCTTTGGGGTTGATAGAGAGAAAGAGAGAGCGAGAGAGACAGAGAGAGAGAGAGAGAGAGTGACAGAGAGAGAGTGAGGGACAGAGAGAGGGACAGAGGGAGAGAGAGAGAGACAGTGAGAGAGAGACAGAGAGAGACAAACAGAGAGAGAGAGTGACAGAGAGAGAGAGGGACAGAGAGAGAGAGAGAGAGAGACAGAGAGAGAGTGACAGAGAGAGAGTGAGGGACAGAGAGAGGGACAGAGGGAGAGAGAGAGAGAGACAGAGAGACAGAGAGAGAGAGAGGGACAGAGAGAGAGAGAGAGCAAGACAGAGAGAGAGACAGAGAGAGAGAGGGAGAGAGACAGACAGAGAGAGAGAGAGAGAGAGAGCGAGACAAAGAGAGAGACAGAGAGAGAGAGGGAGGGACAGAGACAGAGAGAGAGAGCCAGAGACAGAGAGAGAGAGCGAGAGATGTTTGGATCATTTGCGGGAAATGTTCCTGAGTTAAATCCCTGGACTTTGTGGGAGCAGCAAACCGGAGAGATTCCCCTCCCTCCCTCCCTCCCCGGTGATGAGAATGCCAGCATCTGCAGTGTGGTGCCCCCTCCCCGGTGCTGGGTAACGATTGCACTGTCTGTCTCACACTGTTGTCTGCTCAGTTGCAGCGGGCTCTGGCGTGGCCCTGGGGATTGTTGCCTGCACAGAGTATCGGAGTGATGAGAATGTGCAGACTCGAACTGCCCACCCCTGCAGTCCCCCCATCAGCTCGGCTACAGCCCACCCCTTCACACTCTGCACACAGAAACTTACTGATCACTCCTCGTACTGCGCTGCATTCACACCATTGCAACACTCCCCTCCCCCTCACACTCGTTCCTTCTCCAGCTCGGTTTCTCTCGCTCGCAGAATACTCTCAGACTCACCCATACATCTTTTACATGCACTTTATCTCATGCATTAATGCTGTTCTGACTTCCATGCGCTCACTCACTGTCATTAATACTAATTTCTCTCTTGCTATTACACTCCCTCTCCATCTCGCTCTCACTCCCTTTCCCCATCAGAGAATCACAGAACGGTTACAGCACAGTAGGAGGCCATTCGGCCCCTTCAGCCCATGCTGGCTCTCTGCAAGGGCACCTCAGCCAGTCCCACTCCCCCGCCCTTTCCCCGGAGCCCTGCACATTTTTTCCTTTCAGGCACTTAACCAACTACCCGTTGAAAGCAATAATTGAGTCTGCCTCTACCACCTTCTCAGGCATCGCTCACTCCCTCTTGTCCTCTCTCTCCCCTCCCCTCTCTCATGCTCGGTTTCCTCTCCCTCTCACTCCATGTCCCAGCTCTGTCTCAATCCCTCTCCCCCTGCACATTCAATGGGTGGATAGGGTCCGGGATAGGGGAGAGTGTACATGGGGTGTGGGGGGAGAGTGTACATAGGGTGTGGGGGAAGAGTGTACATGGGGTGTGGGGGGAGAGTGTACATGGGGTGTGGGGGGAGAGTGCACATGGGTGTGGGGGAAGAGTGTACATGGGGTGTGGGGGAGAGTGTACATGGGGTGAGGGGGGAGAGTGTACATGGGGTGTGGGGGGAGAGTGTACATGGGGTGTGGGAGGAGAGTGTACATGGGGTGTGGGGGGAGATTGTACATGGGGTGTGGGGGGGAGAGTGTACATGGGGTGTGGGGGGGAGAGTGTACATGGGGTGTGGGGGGAGAGTGTACATGGGGTGTGGGGGGAGAGTGTACATGGGGTGTGGGGGGAGGGTGTACATGGGGTGTGGGGGGGAGATTGTACATGGGGTGTGGGGGGAGAGTGTACATGGGGTGTGGGGGGAGGGTGTACATGGGGTGTGGGGGGAGAGTGTACATGGGGTGTGGGGGGAGAGTGTACATGGGGTGTGGGGGGAGAGTGTACATGGGGTGTGGGAGGAGAGTGTACATGGGGTGTGGGGGGAGAGTGTACATGGGGTGTGGGGGGAAAGTGTACATGGGGTGTGGGGGGAGAGTGTACATGGGGTGTGGGGGGAGAGTGTACATGGGGTGTGGGAGGAGAGTGTACATGGGGTGTGGGAGGAGAGTGTACATGGGGTGTGGGGGGAGAGTGTACATGGGGTGTGGGGGGAGAGTGTACATGGGGTGTGGGAGGAGAGTGTACATGGGGTGTGGGAGGAGAGTGTACATGGGGTGTGGGGGGAGAGTGTACATGGGGTGTGGGGGGAGAGTGTACATGGGGTGTGGGGGGAGAGTGTACATGGGGTGTGGGAGGAGAGTGTACATGGGGTGTGGGAGGAGAGTGTACATGGGGTGTGGGGGGAGAGTGTACATGGGGTGTGGGGGAGAGAGTGTACATGGGGTGTGGGGGGAGAGTGTACATGGGGTGTGGGGGGAGAGTGTACATGGGGTGTGGGTGGAGAGTGTACATGGGGTGTGGGTGGAGAGTGTACATGGGGTGTGGGGGGAGAGTGTACATGGGGTGTGGGGGGAGGGTGTACATGGGGTGTGGGGGGAGAGTGTACATGGGGTGTGGGGGGAGAGTGTACATGGGGTGTGGGGGGAGAGTGTACATGGGGTGTGGGGGGAGAGTGTACATGGGGTGTGGGGGGAGAGTGTACATGGGGTGTGGGGGGGTAGAGCCCACGATGGGGGAGATTATATTAGAAATGTTGCTGTGATTGGGACGTTGTGGGAAATAACCCATTTATTGCCCATGCCTCATTGACCTGAGAAGTGGGTCACGGGCTACAGTCCGGGCTGGTGGGAGCAGGAGTGATGAGAATTCCTTCTATCATATTAGCTAAGTTCCAAATTGCAGTCGTGCTCAATTGTCTGAAGTAAGCAGGGGTACTGAGACAACCCTGGGAGGACCATTCTTCGTTGATATTAAACTGCTCTGCAGCAAGTCTTATACCAACCTGAGATCTCAGCCTTTATTTTATCGATTGCACACATCAAAAAACAATGGATAATCTCCTCATAGAGCCTCTGACAACCAGCAACATCTCCTTTGGTTAACGATCACAAAATTCAATTACAATTCCTCAGCTTTCAAGTATTGTACTCAAAGGCTGCAGTGTTTTTTTAATCAATAATGATGCTTAATTAATCTGATCTAAAATTGTACTGCTTTGATTTCAAACATGCTGATGGTTCTTTAGATGATTTAAGAAAGAATTGAACATGTACTAGAACTCACAGTAAATGAGCGAACTAGATATAAGGTAAAGCTCCATCGACACTGTCCCATCAAACACTCCCAGGGCAGGTACAGCACGGGTTAGATACAGAGTAACGCTCCCTCTACACTGTCCCATCAAACACTCCCAGGGCAGGTACAGGGGGTTAGATACAGAGTAAAGCTCCCTCTACACTGCCCCATCAAACACTCCCAGGGCAGGTACAGGGGGTTAGATACAGAGTAAAGCTCCCTCTACACTGTCCCATCAAACACTCCCAGGGCAGGTGCAGGGCGTTAGATACAGAGTAAAGCTCCCTTTACACTGTCCCATCAAACACTCCCAGGGCAGGTACAGCACGGGGTTAGATACAGAGTAAAGCTCCCTCTACACTGTCCCATCAAGCACTCCCAGGGTTCTTATTATTTTTGGGATGTGGGCATTGTTGGCAAGGCCGCCACTTATTGCCCATCCCTAATTGCTCATTGAGAAGGTGGTGGTGAGCCGCCTTCTTGAACCGCTGCCCTTGTCCTTCTAGGTGGTAGAGGTCGCGGGTTTGGGAGGTGCTGCCGAAGAAGCCTTGGCGAGTTGCCGCAGTGCATCTTGTAGATGGTGCACACTGCAGCCACGGTGCGCCGGTGGTGGAGGGAGTGAGTGTTGAAGGTGGTGGATGGGGTGTCAATCAAGCCGCTGCTTTGTCCTGGATGGTGTCGAGCTTCTTGTGTTGTTGGAGCTGCACCATCCAGGCAAGTGGAGAGTGTTCCATCACACTCCTGACTTGTGCCTTGTAGATGGTGGAAAGGCTTTGGGGAGTCAGGAGGTGAGACACTCGTCGCAGAATACCCAGCCTCTGACCCGCTCTTGTTGCCACAGTATTTATGTGGCTGGTCCAGTTAAGTTTCTGGTCAATGGTGACCCCCAGGATGTTGATGGTGGGGGATTCGGTGATGGTAATGCTGTTGAATGTCAAGGGGCGGTGATTAGACTCTCACTTGTTGGAGATGGTCATTGCCTGGCATTTGTGTGGTGTGAATGTTATTTGCCACTTATCAGCCCAAGCCTGAATGTTGTCCAGGTCTTGCTGTATGTGGGCATGGACTGCTCCATTATCTGAGGAGTTGTGAATGGAACTGAACACTGTGCAGTCATCAGCGAACATCCCCACTTCTGACCTTATGGTGGAGGGAAGGTCATTGATGAAGCAACTGAAGATGTTTGGGCCTAGGACACTGCCCTGAGGAACTCCTGCAGCGATGTCCTGGGGCTGGGATGATTGACTTCCAACCAGCACAATCATCTTCCTTTGTGCTGGGTATGACTCCAGCCAGTGGAGAGTTTTCCCCCTGATTCCCATTGACTTCAGTTTTACTGGGGCTCCTTGATACCACATTCGGTCAAATGCTGCCTTGATGTCGAGGGCAGTCACTCTCACCTCACCTCTGGAATTCAGCTCTTTTGTCCATATTTGGACCAAGGCTATAATGAGGTCTGGAGCTGAGTGGTCCTGTTGAAAGTACAGCAGGGGTTCGATACAGGATAAAGCTCCTTTGGCACTGCCCCAACAAAATGCTTTGACCTCAACCGTGGAGGACAAGCAACTATTGCAAAAATACAAACGCACTACCTTGCCACAGCTGGATGTTTTGAGCTTCTGGAGTGAGATACCGAAGTTAAAGTTGCTTGATGTTAAATTACGGGCAGTTTGTTGATTCATACCCACGATGAACTGGTTTGAGAGTAGTGCAAACCCATTTTCTGGGACCTTGGATATGAGGGAGGCAGAAGAAATTTCTCCCATCAGTCTGAACCACATTGAGAGATGAAAAAGGCATTTGATTGAAACTGACTGAGTCACTCAGTCCCCAGCTCCAGTTCGTTATTATAAAACGTACTGACATCCCCTATTGGCTTTCAGTAATTTGAAGCCGATTTTTTTTTTCATTTCAAAAGTCATTGAAACATTATTGGAAAAATTCTACTGTGCTTCAGGGTCTCATTGTTCTGAGAAGAGGATCTCGGACGCTTCCTGCTCTCCAGGGTGTTAGAAAGCAGCCTGAATAAACTGCTGGGGACTTGCTCTATGTGTGGAATGGAATTACTAAAACACACTGCCACTCTGTCTCTGTCACGTTGCAGTCTCTGTGTTCAATTCTTCCTGCGTCTCCCTCGCGTTTATTTTCATTTCATCATCTCAACTTCAACTGATCACAACTTATTAGTTTATCTCAGATTGGATATCAGAAAGAAAGACTTGCATTTCTATAGTGCCTTTCACGACCCCCAAACATCGCCCTGCCCATACCCCCCCGAACATCACCCTGCCCATACCCCCCCGAACATCACCCTGTCCATAGCCCCCCGAACATTGCCCTGCCCATACCCCCTCGAACATCACCCTTCCTATACCCCCTCGAACATCACCCTCCCCATACCCCCTCGAACATCACCCTCCCCATACCCCCCGAACATCGCCCTGCCCATACCCCCCCGAACATCACCCTGCCCATACCCCCCCGAACATCGCCCTGCCCATACCCCCCGAACATCGCCCTGCCCATAGCCCCCCGAACATCGCCCTGCCCATACCCCCCGAACATCGCCCTGCCCATACCCCCCGAACATCGCCCTGCCCATAGCCCCCCGAACATCGCCCTGCCCATACCCCCCGAACATCGCCCTGCCCATACCCCCCGAACATCGCCCTGCCCATAGCCCCCCGAACATCGCCCTGCCCATACCCCCCGAACATCGCCCTGCCCATACCCCCCGAACATCGCCCTGCCCATAGCCCCCCGAACATCGCCCTGCCCATACCCCCCCGAACATCGCCCTGCCCATACCCCCCGAACATCGCCCTGCCCATAACCCCCAAACATCACCCTGCCCATAGCCCCCCGAACATTGCCCTGCCCATACCCCCCGAACATCGCCCTGCCCATACCCCCCAAACATCACCCTGCCCATAGCCCCCCGAACATTGCCCTGCCCATACCCCCTCGAACATCACCCTCCCCATACCCCCTCGAACATCACCCTCCCCATACCCCCCGAACATCGCCCTGCCCATACCCCCCCGAACATCGCCCTGCCCATACCCCCCCTCTCACTCACCTTAGCGCTCTGAGGGAAGGGGTAGCACTTGATTTAGCTCCATCTCCCTCTCGGAGCGCTGAAGCGGAAGTTCCCGGCAGCCGGAAATCTTTACCGCCCGGCGATACCTTTACTCTCTCGCAAAAGCTATCGGCCCAAACGGGGCACTAAGCAATTTCCAGCCCGAAAACTTGCACGTAAATAAAATGTAGTGTGTATTGACCTCCTCGCTATGTGTTCCGACTGCTTTCTGCCCTGGTGTTCGCCCTTGGTGAGCGTGGTGTGTGTTGTCTCCTATCGAATCTTATCTGTTAAGATGGACCTAGAGCTGGAAAGTCATCATCACAGGCAGTCCCTCGGAATCGAGGAAGACTTGCTTCCACTCTAAAAGTGAGTTCTCAGGTGACTGAACAGTCCAATACGGGAATTACAGTCCCTGTCACAGGTGGGACAGACAGTGGTTGAGGGAAGGGGTGGGTGGGACTGGTTTGCCGCACGCTCCTTCCGCTGCCTGCGCTTGGTTTCTGCATGCTCTCGGCGATGAGACTCGAGGTGCTCAGTGCCCTCCCGGATGCACTTCCTCCACTTAGGGCGGTCTCTGGCCAGGGACTCCCAGGTGTCGGTGGGGATGTTGCACTTTATCAGGGAGGCTTTGAGGGTGGTCCCTTGTAACGTTTCCTCTGCCCACCTGGCACTCGTTTGCTGTGAAGGAGTTTTGAGTAGAGCGCTTGCTTTGGGAGTCTCGTGTCAGGCATGCGAACAACATGGCCCGCCCAGTGGAGCTGATCGAGTTGGGCCAATATTTATCCCTCAGTCAACAACACTGAAACAGATTATCTGCTCATTGTCACATTCCCATGTCCCCGGGCTCCCTGGGATCAGTGCCTACTTCGGGGCCCTCACACACTGTACCCAACCCCCCATACCCACCTCTTTAAAATCGGAACCAGGCACCCTGCTGCTCTGCCAAAGACTGGGCAGGTAAGTGCAGAGCTTGCTGTAGTACAGGCTCGGCCTTTTGGCTAAGATCATGCGTAACTGACCTGACAGGGGAGTAACCACCATGACCCCAAGGTGGTTCTCCCTGGATCAGGAAGGTATATGCTGGCTTTTTTGGAAATAGGAGGTGGGTGGGGTGGCTTGACCCATCCACCTCCCCCCACCCACCTCCACGGAGGTGTGTGGGGGACCTGACCCATCCACCTCCATGGCACGAACCTGGTATTGCAGTACTTCCAGGAACGGTGCAGTGGCTCTAGGCCTTTTGGCTAAGAGCATTGGCGCAGAGTGATCCTTGAATGGGCCCAAGGTGACCTCTGGCGTTTGTGATTTGACAAAGAATTGGAACGATTGGCTATGAATTTCAAACAAAAACCGGCCAGGACGGTCGAGGTGTGGTGACTGAGAATCGGCCAGGGTTCCCGATCACTGGGACTGAGTGACTCCAGCTGCAAGGTGTGGGTCTCGGGTGGAGCTCGGATTGTACCGGCTCGCCGATTGACCAGCCTGCCAACCTTCACTCACAAGGCTCACAAATGAAGGCCGGTCACTTGGGTGAAGCAATGGAAAGTTGGCGTGGAGCTGTCTGTCGGCCAGAGGGACACAGCACCGGCAGAAATGCCGATTTGTAAATATGGAGATTCGGGGGGAGAAATTGGCCTGGTATGCGCCTGCTGTTACCGTCTGCAGGGGTCGGTAATGGGTCGCTGAGGGTTTACCGACCAGGCGCGGCGAATTCATCGAAACTCCCGAACTGGCGGGTTTGTGCTGGCGCTAACACTTACCGCCTCGCTCTCTCGCGTCCCGTAGATCGTGACATCACCCGGTGTATAGCGCCCCGTTACCGCCCCGGATGCAATATTCGCTCCCGCCCCCTGCAGCATCGCCGGGCATTAACAGCGGCAGCTGCAGTAGGCGGGGTCACCTCGGCCAGTCACGCGGGGAGCGGTAATTACAGGCAGCGGTGGGCAGGTCGGGCAACGTTTATTTATGTCCCCTATGTGGGGTATTTGGCTTTTTGTGGACCCAGCGATTGCCCAGCTCCGTGCTCGCTCTCTCAGAGTGCTTGGGGTTGCTATGGACGGAGCGCTCGGGTTGCTATGGACGGAGCGCTCGGGGTTGCTATGGACGGAGCGCTCGGGGTTGCTATGGACGGAGCGCTCGGGTTGCTATGGACGGAGCGCTCGGGTTGCTATGGACGGAGTGCTCGGGTTGCTATGGACGGAGTGTGGGTCCCGTGGGCCCACATCCCCAGCCTGAAGGTTCATTCCCTCCCGTCATCGGCCTGTCCCTTTCAGCGAGGGAAGGACCTGTACAGACACAGCGCTGCCCCGAACATCACTCCGTGCCCTGCCCATACTCCCCCGAACATCACCCTGCCCATACCCCCCCAAACATCCCCCTGCTCATACCCCCCCAAACATCCCCCTGCCCATACCCCCCCAAACATCCCCCTGCCCATACCCCCCCGAACATCACTCCGTGTCCTGCCCATACCCCTCAAACATCGCCCTGCCCATACCCCCCCGAACATTGCCCTGCCCATACCCCCCCAAACATCGCTCCGCGCCCTGCCCATACCCCCCGAACATCGCCCTGCCCATACCCCCCGAACATCGCCCTGCCCATACCCCCCCGAACATCCCCCTGCCCATACCCCCCCGAACATCACCCTGCCCATACCCTCCCGAACATCCCCCTGCCCATACCCCCCCCCGAACATCGCCCTGCCCATACCCCCCCGAACATCCCCCTGCCCATACCCCCCCGAACATCGCCCTGCCCATACCCCCCGAACATCGCCCTGCCCATACCCCCCCGAACATCGCCCTGCCCATACCCCCCCGAACATCCCCCTGCCCATACCCCCCCGAACATCGCCCTGCCCATACCCCCCGAACATCGCCCTGCCCATACCCCCCCGAACATCACCCTGCCCATACCCCCCCGAACATCGCCCTGCCCATACCCCCCCGAACATCGCCCTGCCCTTACCCCTCAAACATCGCTCCGTGCCCTGACCATAGCCCCCCGAACATCGCCCTGCCCATACCCACCCTCTCACTCACCTTAGCGCTCTGAGCGAAGGGGTAGCACTTGATTTAGCTCCACCTCCCTCTCGGAGCGCTGAAGCAGAAGTTCTCGGCAGCCGGAAATCTTTACCGCCCGGCGATACTTTTACTCTCCCGCAAAAGCTATCGGCCCAAACGGGGCACTAAGCAATTTCCAGCCCGAAAACTTGCACGTAAATAAAATGTAGTGTGTATTGACCTCCTCGCTATGTGTTCCGACTGCTTTCTGCCCTGGTGTTCACCCTTGGTGAGCGTGGTGTGTGTTGTCTCCTATCGAATCTTATCTGTTAAGATGGACCTAGAGCTGGAAAGTCATCATCATAGGCAGTCCCTCGGAATCGAGGAAGACTTGCTTCCACTCTAAAAGTGAGTTCTCAGGTGACTGAACAATCCAATACGGGAATTACAGTCCCTGTCACAGGTGGGACAGACAGTGGTTGAGGGAAGGGGAGGGTGGGACTGGTTTGCCGCACGCTCCTTCCGCTGCCTGCGCTTGGTTTCTGCATGCTCTCGGCGATGAGACTCGAGGTGCTCAGCGCCCTCCCGGATGCACTTCCTCCACTTAGGGCGGTCTTTGGCCAGGGACTCCCAGGTGTCGGTGGGGATGTTGCATTTTATCAGGGAGGCTTTGAGGGTGTCCCTGTAATGCTTCATCTGCCCACCTGGGGCTTAGGTGGGATTAGGCGGGATAGCTCCTTGGTCGGCCGGTGCGGACATGATGGGTCGAAATGGTCGTGCTATGCTGTAAACTTCTATGATTGTATGATCTCATAAGAGGCTGGTGAGAAAATTCAGGCACGTGGTATAAGATTAAATGTAGTCTCCAATACTGTGACTTGTAAAACCTGTAAACCTGTGGCGTAGTCCAGCTGCACCCTCTTAGCTCTACTCTCCACCACATAGACACCATCCATATCTGGGCCAAGCTCCTCCAACACCTATCCTACACCGCTGGGTAGGAAATGCAGAATGCATGTTTGATAATGTCTCATCTCTCTTCGCCAGTCTTCAGTTGGCCAATCCAAGCCTTGAACACCTAACGTGGACAGACACTGAGGGGGGTCATAAGAACATTAGAACACAAGAAATAGGAGCAGGAGTAGGCCATACGGCCCCTCGAGCCTGCCCCGCCATTTAATTAGATCATGGCTGATCTGATCATGGACTCAGCTCCACTTCTCCGCCTGTTCCCCATAACCATTTATTCCCTTATCACTCAAAAGTCTGTCTATCTCCGCCTTAAATATATTCAATGTCCCAGCCTCCACAGCTCTCTGGGGCAGCGAATTCCACAGGTTTACAACCCTCTGAGAGAAGAAATTTCTCCTCATCTCTGTTTTAAATGGGCGGCCCCTTATTCTGAGACTATGTCCCCTAGTTTTAGTTTCCCCTATGAGTGGAAACATCCTCTCTGCATCCACCTTGTCGAGCCCCCTCATTATCGTATATGTTTGGATAAGATCACCTCTCATTGGTCCGAGAGGCCTGAGCGGAGATGGTCCTTGGATAAACCGAGATCCCCATCTCGTTAAAAGTGGCTCCGATTGTGACCCTGTGCAAAGCGGTCCCTGATGGAGGAGAGATTTTCTCTTGTATACAGACTATAACTTCACTTTCAATGAAGGTGTTTTTAAAATACAATTAGCATCTTCAACTTATTGCGAAGTTGTCTGACTCTGGTGCCATTGATGAAGCCCGGCAGGGCTCACAGCTCCCTCAAGCACAAAACGTTCCAATAATTGGCTGTAAGAAAGCAAACGTTGAGCAACAACGTGTACGGAACAAGGTGTCGCTGCCTGATCATTGCTAACTGAGGGAATGAGGTATGATGTTCAATCAAAGTGCAGGGACTCTGCTGGCCGAGACCGGCTCCTGAATTATATTTCATCAAAAGAATTTGGAGTCCCCGGGACAAATAAAGCTGTCTTCTCATCAGTCCGTCTACGCATATTTTCTGTGTAATCAATACAGACGTGCACGACCCCGCGAACTCCAAAGCTATCTGCCTTTAATAACTGTTCCCAGCTTCTCATACATTTCAGTAGCTCCCTGTTCTCGATCTTTCACAATGAATTATTGATACTGAAACAGCTTGTTCTCGGGGCCACTGGAGAGCACACAATTCTGCAATTGTTGCACCAAGTCTTTGAACTATTTCTCATATTTTGTGTTTTATGTAAGAGTTGGTGCTGCGTGTGAAACAGGAGTGTCTAAAAGAGGGAGTCCCTCCCAGCAGACCCCTTTTAAAGAGGGAGTCTCACCATCAGGAAGGGAGAGGGTCCCCGATGTTGCGGGAATTCTATGAAAGGAAGGAGCACAATATCAAGCAGGCTTCAAGGAGCAGAAATCCAGACTGGAACTGTGCAACGTCACAGAAAGCCCACAGTCATTCGTGAAAGATGCTGACACACAAAATACACGTTATACTCCAGGACTCAAACATGATTATACACCCAGAGAGCCAATCCCGGGACACCCAGCGAGCCAATCCCGGGATACCCGGAGAGCCAATCCCAGGACACCCAGAGAGCCAATCCCGGGACACCCAGAGAGCCAGGGAGCCAATCCCGGGACACCCAGAGAGCCAATCCCGGGACACCCAGAGAGCCAATCCCGGGACATCCAGCGAGCCAATCCCGGGACATCCAGAGAGCCAATCCCGGGACACCCAGAGAGCCAATCCTGGGACACCCAGAGAGCCAGGGAGCCAATCCCGGGACACCCAGAGAGCCAATCCCAGGACATCCAGAGAGCCAATCCCGGGACACCCAGCGAGCCAATCCCAGGACACCCAGAGAGCCAATCCCGGGACACCCAGAGACCCAGAGACCCAATCCTGGGACACCCAGAGAACCAAACCCGGGACACCCAGAGACATAGAGAGCCAATCCCGGGACATCCAGAGAGCCAATCCCGGGACACCCAGAGAGCCAATCCCGGGACACCCAGAGAGCCAGGGAGCCAATCCTGGGACGCCCAGAGACCCAGAGACCCAATCCTGGGACACCCAGAGAGCCAATCCCAGGACACCCAGAGACCCAGAGAACCAATCCCAGGACACCCAGAGAACCAAACCTGGGACACCCAGAGACCTAGAGAGCCAATCCTGGGACACCCAAAGAGCCAATCCCAGGACACCCAGAGACACAGAGACCCAGAGAACCAGAGAGCCAATCCCGAGACACCCAAAGACCCAGAGACCACATTGAAGGACCATTTACTACAATGCAGGAATGGGAGGCTCAGTGTGGGCAGTGGGCAGGCTGGGGAAAGCAGGTGGAGTGCAGACTGAAGGCGGGTGATGGATGAAGATATGGCGGGTGATGGGTCTGGTGCTGGGGTATTGTCAGAAACCCTTTGCCGGGTGACTGAGCCCAACACCTGGATCCACCTGTTCCAGGGCCACAACTCGAGTGTCTCCGGTGTCTTTTTGTGAGAGAGATGTGAAAGAAGGATGGAAATCGGGCTGAGGGCAGAAGAAGGTTCCTTGAATGAACATTTCACCCGGCTGTTTCATGACCCGTCCGCATGAGGTAAAAAAACATGAAATGTGAAAGATGGTGTCTAGTGATCTAAGAACATAAGAATTAGGAGCAGTATTCGGCCCCTCGAGCCTGCTCCGCCGTTCAATGAGATCACGGCTGATCTCCCTCAACTCCACTTTCCTGCACTGTCCCCATATCCCTTGATTCCCTTAATATCCAAAAATCTATTGATCGCAGCCTTGAATATACTCACAGACTGAGCCTCCACAGCCCCCTGGGGCAGAGAATTCCAAAGATTCATAACCCTCTGCGTGAAGAAAAAAGTTTCTCCTTATCTCAGTCCTAAATGGCCAAGCCCTTATCCTGAGACTGTGACCCCTGGTTCTAGGCTCCCCAGCCCGGGGGAAACATCCTCCCTGCATCTACCCTGTCAAGCCCTGTAAGAATTTTGGATGTTTCAATGAGATCACCTCTCATCTTCTAAACTCTAGAGAATATCGGCCTAGTCTCCTCAATCTCTCCTCATAGGACAATCCCCCCATCCCAGGAATCAGTCTGGTGAACCTTCGTTGCACTCCCTCTATGGGTAAGGAGACCAAAACTACACAATACTCCAGGTGTGGTCTCACCAGGGCCCGATATAATAGCATGGCAGTGGCGTTGTCAATAGCGACCCCTCAGCCTAACACCCTAAGCCTAACTAATAACCCTAAATCGTGCAGTGTCAATAGGGTGATGCAGGGTCGTGTTACGGTGTCAATGGTCATTGTATGTCGATGGTGATGCTGGTCGGCCGCGATGTCAATAGTCACTCCG
Source organism: Pristiophorus japonicus (assembly GCF_044704955.1). Lineage (NCBI taxonomy): Eukaryota > Metazoa > Chordata > Chondrichthyes > Pristiophoridae > Pristiophorus > Pristiophorus japonicus. The sequence continues at coordinate 183,291,431 of NC_091991.1, read as the reverse complement.
AACGGGGAACAGCACACCCAAAAAACCTTGGAAAAAGCCCGAAGGGAGATACTTTATTTGAACACTAAAGGTTATAGAGTAAAGCACGCAGATTGCCATGGAAAGAATGGCTCCTCTTTTCCCCTCTCCTTGCAGCTTTTTCCCCACTGCGGAGGAGCCAGAGATGATGCTGACAAGGTGTATGCAGCAGAGAGTGTTCTGGCCTTGTGGTTCAATAGTGAATAATCACTGAGGCAGCCAGTGGTTGTAAATAGATTAGGAGTACAGGAGGTCAAACAAGACAGGAGCATTCCTGCCCAGAGTGCTGGGTGGCTCAGTCTCGGGCCCATTCTGACTTCTCATATTCCAGGGTGGTATGGCAGAGATGTTTAAAATTATGAAAGATGGGATGGGGTAGATAGAACTAAGCTGTTTCCAGTGGTTGAGGGGTCAAGACAACAAGCCACAGATACAAGATTAACTACACGAGTGTGGCAGAAATTGGCCTCTCGTTAGCATCTCTCGTTAGCGCCTCTCAATAGCGCCTCTCGTTAGCGCCTCTCGTTAGCGCTCCGGGGGACGATAACGGGTGGCTACCGGCTCTGCGGCCTGGCGCGGTGCGAGTACCGACCCCCGCACACTTGCCGTGGGGGTGAGTGACGATGGTAACCTCTATCACCACGATCTTCTGCGCCCCGGAGATTGTGACGTCATCTGGTGTGCAGCACCCCGGCAGCGAACTTGGGTTCCGGCTCCTGCGGCATCGCCAGACGTCAACACCGGCAGCTGTAGGAGGCGTTGTAAGGTAGGCCGCTGCTCGGAGAGTGGTATTTAAGGGGATCGCCGGTGAGGCAGGGGAAACATTTTATTCAGCCTTCAAATCATTTCAAAAAAACAAGTTTCTTTCACTGCAATTGGTGAGCCCTGCACTCTGTTCGAGAGCTTGGGGCTGATCATCACGGTTTGCGGCTGCCGTCAGTGAGGAAGGAAATGGATTTAATGCAGAGCCTGCAGCAATGGCCCTTCCCTTTAAGGGAGGGAAGGAGCCCCTGGATCCCAGCAGCACTGCACGGGACATTGGACCGTGCTGTAATGCCCTCCTGTCCACTTTAGCACTCCAAAGGAAGTGGTAACTGTTGATTTAGCCCTCCACTTCCTCCCTGGAGTGCTAAACCAGAAGTTTGCGTCCTCGAGAATTGGATAGCGCCCGGCGATACGCTCATACTCCCACAAAAGTTATCGCCCCAAGTGGGACGCTGCGCAACTTCTAGCCCTGAGAACAGCGATCAGGAGAAAGTCCATTACAGTCTGGGGAATTCATTGCCAGGGTTAGAAACTGGGCCACAACATCCTGTGGTGACAAGGTGTCCTCATGTTATCCGAGACAGGCCTCAGTCCAGTCATTTGTTCCAAATGTTGATGCAATGCTTCAAGCACAGAGATGCCGGGGATTGGACGCAGCAGTACCTGAGCAAAGCCCACGCCAAGGGCCAGGATATCGGATCAAGCCCAACGTAGGAAATGAGTTCAACGCCCCTGACCTTGGTGGATCAAAATCAAGTTTGACTTTGGGTTTATCTCCACGGGGCAGGTAAATGGAGTTGGGGTACAGATCAGCAATGATTTAATTAATTGGAAGAACAGGCTCGAGGGACTGAATGGCCTCCTCCTGTCCCTATATAGTCTGCTCCTGGTGATATGTTCCATGGCTCTGGAAGCCGTTTCCCTCAATGGAAAGGGTGATAAAAGATTTCCAATAGGCAGGAATTGGTCTTTGGCATCATGTACATCATACAATCCTAGACTGATTACAGCACAGAAGGCCATTCAGCCCATCGAGCCCGTGCTGGATCTCAGCCAGTCCACTTGCCCCGCCCTTTCCCTGTAACCCTGCACATTAGTCCCCTCAGGTACTTATCCAACTCCCGTTTGAAAGCCACGATTGAGTCTGCCTCCACCACCCTCAGGCAGCGCATTCCAGATCCTAACCACTCGCTGCGTAAAAAGGTTTTTCCTCATGTCGCCTTTGGTTCTTCTGCCAATCACCTTAAATCTGTGTCCTCTGTTTCCCGACCCTTCCACCAATGGGAACAGTCTCTCTCTCTCTCTACTCTGTCCAGGCCCCTCATGATTTTGAACACCTCGATCAAATCTCCTCTCAACCTTCTTGCTTGACAAATCTTCTGGAATTTTTTGAGGATGTTTCCAGTAAAGTGGACAAAGGAGAACCAGTTGATGTGGTATATTTGGACTTTCAGAAGGCTTTCGACAAGGTCCCACACAGGAGATTAATGTGCAAAGTTAAAGCACATGGGATTGGGGGTAGTGTGCTGACGTGGATTGAGAACTGGTTGTCAGACAGGAAGCAAAGAGTAGGAGTAAATGGGTACTTTTCAGAATGGCAGGCAGTGACTAGTGGGGTACCGCAAGGTTCTGTGCTGGGGCCCCAGCAGTTTATATTGTACATTAATGATTTAGACGAGGGGATTAAATGTAGTATCTCCAAATTTGCGGATGACACTAAGTTGGGTGGCAGTGTGAGCTGCGAGGAGGATGCTATGAGGCTGCAGAGTGACTTGGATAGGTTAGGTGAATGGGCAAATGCGTGGCAGATGAAGTATAATGTGGATAATTGTGAGTTTATCCACTTTGGTGGTAAAAACAGAGAGACAGACTATTATCTGAATGGTGACAGATTCGGAAAAGGGGAGGTGCAGCGAGACCTGGGTGTCATGGTACATCAGTCATTGGCATGCAGGTACAGCAGGCGGTTAAGAAAGCAAATGGCATGTTGGCCTTCATAGCGAGGGGATTTGAGTACAGGGGCAGGGAGGTGTTGCTACAGTTGTATAGGGCCTTGGTGAGGCCACACCTGGAGTATTGTGTACAGTTTTGGTCTCCTAACTTGAGGAAGGACGTTCTTGCTATTGAGGGAGTGCAGCGAAGATTCACCAGACTGATTCCCGGGATGGTGGGACTGACCTATCAAGAAAGACTGGATCAACTGGGCTTGTATGCACTGGAGTTCAGAAGAGTGAGAGGGGACCTCATAGAAGCGTTTAAAATTCTGACGGGTTTGGACAGGTTGGATGCAGGAAGAATGTTCCCAATGTTGGGGAAGTCCAGAACCAGGGGTCACAGTCTAAGGATAAGGGGTAAGCCATTTAGGACCGAGATGAGGAGCAACTTCTTCACCCAGAGAGTGGTGAACCTGTGGAATTCTCTACCACAGAAAGTAGTTGAGGCCAATTCACTAAATATATTCAAAAGGGAGTTAGATGAAGTCCTTACTACTCGGGGGATCAAGGGGTATGGCGTGAAAGCAGGAATGGGGTACTGAAGTTTCATGTTCAGCCATGAACTCATTGAATGGCGGTGCAGGCTAGAAGGGCTGAATGGCCTGCTCCTGCACCTATTTTCTATGTTTCTATGTTTCTCTGGTTCCAGGAGAACCAGTCCCTATCCCCCAGCACTCTCCTCCACCTGGCTGAACTTGTCCTCACACTAAACAACTACTTGGACTCCCCTCACTTCTCCAGTCTCTCCACGTAACTGAAGTCCCTCATCCCTGGAATCATTCTCATCAGTCTTTTTTGCTCCCCTTCTTCCCGTCCTTCCTAAAGCCCAGAATTGGACACAACACTCCATTGGGGGCCGAACCGGTGTGTTATGCAGGTTCATCACAGGGCTTCCAGGGCCTCTCCCAGTGGGACACTCACTGCGGATGACAATGGACAGCGAGTTGGCAGAATAAGTGGCAGTGGAGGTGTCATGACCTCTAGTTGGTGTGGCAATATGATGGTTGCTTTTATTTCAGGCTCTGGAACGTTCTCCCCAAAGATGAGAATCAGAGTACGCCCTGGAGTGTGGTTGCTGCAAAAAGTTTACCCTCGTGTTCAGTTGCACAATATATAATACATCAGGAGGGACATCACCTCAAGCTCAGTCATGTCTTCACCAGATACTCTCACCTGTGCCCCTCAGCAGTGGACTTATCTCCACTGCCATAGCCCTGGGACATCAAGAGCAAGTATAGCAACTCAACATTGTCCTAATGTCAACTCTCTGACACCTCCTCCGACCTCCCCCTGGACCATGACCCCACCACTGAATATCAAGCCATCATTTCCCAGACCCTGACTGCCCTCATCTCCTCTGGAGATCTTCCCTCCACAGCCACCAACCTCATAGTTCCCCAACTCCACACAGCCCACTTCTACCTCCTTCACAAACAGGACTGCCCCGGTAGACCCATCGTTTCGGCCTGTTCTTGCCCCACACAACTTATTTCTTCCTATCTCGACTCTATTTTTTCTCCCCTTGTCCACTCACTTCCCACCGACATCCGTGACTCCTCCGACGCCCTCCGTCACTTTAACAGTTTCCAGTTTCCCGGCCCCAACCGTCTCCTTTTCACCACAGATGTCCAATCCCTCTACACCCCCATCCCCCACCAGGACGGCCTGAGGGTGTTCCGCTTCTTCCTCGAGCAGAGGCCCGACCAGTCCCCATCCCCCACCTCCCTCCTCCACCCGGCTGAACTTGTTCTCACATTGAACAACTTCTCCTTTAACTCCACTCACTCCCTCCAAATTAAAGATGTTGCTATGGGAACCTGCATGGGTTCTAGCTGTGCCTGCCTTTACGTGGGATCTTAGGGACATTCTTTGTTCCAGTCTTACTCGGGTCCCCTCCCTCACCTCTTTTTCCAGGACATTGATGACTGTATCGGTGCCACTTGCTGCTCTCGCCCTGAACTTGAAAATTTCATTAATTTTGCATCCGATTTCCACCCTTCCCACACCTTCACACGGTCCATCTCCGACTCTCCCCTTCCCTTCCTCGACTTCCCTGTCTCCATCTCTGGGGATAGGCTTTCGACCAGTATCCACTATAAGCCCACTGACTCCCACAGCTACCTGGACTACACTTCCTCCCACCCCGGATCCTGCAAGGACTCCATTCCATTCTCCCAGTTTCTCCGTCTCCATCGGATCTGCTCTGACAATGCCACCTTTCACACTAGTGCCTCTGACATGTCTTCTTTTTTCCTTAACAGAGGATTCTCCTCCGCCATGGTTAACATGGCCCTCGATCGTGTCCGTTCTATTTCCCGCACCTCTGCTCTCACCCCTTCCCCTCCCTCCCAGAACCATGACAGGGTTCCCCTTGTCCTCACCTTTCACCCCACCAGCCTCCACGTTCAACAGACCATCCTCCGCCATTTCCACCACCTCCAGTGTGATCCCACCACCAATCACATCTCCCCCTCCCCTCCCCTCTCAGCATTCCAAAGGGATCGCCCCCTCCGCGACCCCCTGGTCCATTCCGCAGTCACCCCCAGCTCCCCCTCCCCTTCCCACGGCACCTTCCCGTGCAAGTGTAGGAGATGCAGCACCTGCCCTTTGACCTCCTCCCTTCCCACTGTCCAGTGCCCAAACACCCCTTCCCGGTGAAACAGTGATTTACTTGTACTTCTGTCAATTCAGTATACTGTGTTCACTGCTCACGGTGTGGTCTCTACATTGGGGAGACCGAGCGTAGATTGGGTGAGCACTTTGCGGAACACCTCCGTTCAGTCCGTAAGTGTGACCCTGAGCTTCCGGTCGCCTGTCACTTTAATTCCCCGCTCCACTCGCACTCTGACCTCTCCGCCCTCGGTTTCTGACACTGTTCCAACGGAGCTCAACGCAAGGAACAGCACCTCATCTTTCGTTTAGGCTCATTACATCCTCCTGGACTCAACATCGAGTTCAACAATTTCAGACCCTAACCTTTGCTCATATTTTTTCAGACAGCTGTTGCTGTTAATGATTCCAATATTCCCATCAACACCTTCTCTAGACCCACCTTTTGATCATCACTTGTCCCATTATCACCCCCTTCTGCCTCACACCACCATCCCTTTTGTCTCTCGAATCTCTCCTGCCTTCCACCCTATCATAGACCTTCCCTTTTGTTCTTCCCTCCCCGCCCCCTTTCCCTGTCCCTGCACTTGCTTAAAAACCCGTTACCTTTCCCAGTTCTGACGAAGGGTCATCGACCCAAAACGTTAACTCTGTTACTCTCCCCAGATGCTGCCTGACCCGCTGAGATTTCCAGCATTTTCCTGCTTTAATTGTCGGTGTATTTACTGAGGCCTACGAAAGCATGGGCCTTACGCTAAACATCCGTAAGACAAAGGTCCTCCACCAGCCTGTCCTCGCTGCACAGCACTGCCCCCCAGTCATCAAGATCCACGGCACGGCCCTGGACAATGTGGACCACTTCCCATACCTCGGGAGCCTCCTATCAACAAGAGCAGGCATTGACGACAAGATCCAACACCGTCTCCAGTGCACCGGTGAAGCCTTCGGCCGCCTGAGGAAAAGAGTGTTTGAAGACCAGACCCTCAAAACTGTCACCAAGCTCATGGTCTACAGGGTTGTAGTAATACCCGCCTTCCTGTATGGCTCAGAGACATGGACCATGTACAGTAGACACCTCAAGTTGCTGGAGAAATACCACCAACGATGTCTCCACAATATCCTACAAATCCCCTGGGAGGACAGACGCACCAACATTAGCATCCTCGGCCAGACCAACATCCCCAGCATCGAAGCACTGACCACACTCGATCAGCTTCACTGGGCAGGCCACTTTGTCCGCATGCCATACATGGGACTCCCAAAGCAAGCGATCTACTCGGAACTCCTACACGGCAAACAAGCCAAAGGTGAGCAGAGGAAACGTTACAAGGACACCCTCAAAGCCTCCCTGATAAAGTGCAACATCACCACTGACACCTGGGAGTCCCTGGTCAAAGACCACCCTAAGTGGAGGAAATGCATCTGGGAGGGCGCTGAGCACCTCGAGTCTCGTCGCCGAGAGCATGCAGGAAACAAGCGCAGGCAGCGGAAGGAGCGTGCGGCAAACCAGTCCTACCCTCCCTTCCCTCAACCACTGTCTGCCCCATCTGTGACAGGGACTGTGGCTCTCGTATTGGACTGTTCAGTCACCTAAGGACTCATTTTAAGAGTGGAAGCAAGTCTTCCTCGATTCCGAGGGACTGCCTATGATGACGATGTCCTGGTTGGAATGAGCGGTGAACGGGAATCTGAACACTTCTGGTTGATGGAACGGAGTTCCAGGCTGGCGTTCCACGTCGGGTGGAGTGCCAAATCTAGGAGCAGTTTGGAACGGCCGCTGTGTGTAATAAAATGCACACAGGTGTGTAAGAGTGGGGGAGCTCGGCTGTATGTGGAGCCCACACTGCACATGCATCGCTCATTGAGAGGTAGTGAATAAATTACATCTGACAGTGTATTAGGCTGCATTTAATTTCAGTGTGACAGGGTTAAGCAAAATAAACGAGCAAATTTCTATTTCAGAAATTACTGTGCAGCTGATAATATTATACAGACGGGTTGGTATTTCATCATTTTCTTAACTTATTATTGCCGGGCTGTTGACGCTCTGCTCGGACAGTGCCAGAGTCAGCAGGGGGCCAGAGAGGAGCCTGCCACAACATCATTACTGCCTCTCGTTAGTCAGCAGCGATTTTTGGACCGCTGCTTTCTTGCGGTTATGATAATGTGCGGATTTCTGGAAACCAACTCGCAAGCTCGGAATGGAAGTAGCGGGCCCTTCCTGCATGTGTCGCTGAACAGAGGGGTGTCTGAGAGGCAGGTGGAGAATTCCCCGTGGGCCCTGCCACCAGCAATTCATCACGGGACTGTGTTGTAAACCACCGCTGTCTAGTTCTCCTTTTCTGCTCTAAACGGTCACACACATTGTCGGAGATTTTAATTGCACTTTCATTTTCTTCAGAGCCTTATCTGATCTTTTCGCAGGGCATTCACTGAGATTTCTCAATAGCAGAATTGTTAATTAGCAATTCATTATCAGCCACAATGTGCTGAAGTTCTGCTTTCTGGGTCAGCCGTGTCAATGCTGACATACACACATTCCTCCTCCACTCAGGTTGTGCCATCGTCAGACAAAAGCCCGAGCCATCTGCTGACTTCCTCTCCTCCCCTGAAGGTGCTGACTCTCACTGGGGTACAGGTCCCCTCCTCCCCTGAAGGTGCTGACTCTCACTGGGGTACAGGTCCCCTCCCCTGAAGGTGCTGACTCTCACTGGGGTACAGGTCCCTCCCCTGAAGGTGCTGACTCTCACTGGGGTACAGGTCACCCCCTCCCCTGAAGGTGCTGACTCTCACTGGGGTACAGGTCCCTCCCCTGAAGGTGCTGACTCTCACTGGGGTACAGGTCCCTCCCCTGAAGGTGCTGACTCTCACTGGGGTACAGGTCCCTCCCCTGAAGGTGCTGACTCTCACTGGGGTACAGGTCCCTCCCCTGAAGGTGCTGACTCTCACTGGGGTACAGGTCCCTCCCCTGAAGGTGCTGACTCTCACTGGGGTACAGGTCCCTCCCTCCCCTGAAGGTGCTGACTCTCACTGGGGTACAGGTCCCCTCCCCTGAAGGTGCTGACTCTCACTGGGGTACAGGTCCCCTCCCCTGAAGGTGCTGACTCTCACTGGGGTACAGGTCCCCTCCCCTGAAGGTGCTGACTCTCACTGGGGTACAGGTCCCGTCCCCTGAAGGTGCTGACTCTCACTGGGGTACAGGTCCCCTCCCCTGAAGGTGCTGACTCTCACTGGGGTACAGGTCCCGTCCCCTGAAGGTGCTGACTCTCACTGGGGTATGGGTCCCTCCCCTGAAGGTGCTGACTCTCACTGGGGTACAGGTCCCTCCCCTGAAGGTGCTGACTTTCACTGGGGTACAGGTCCCCTCCCCTGAAGATGCTGACTCTCACTTGGGTACGGGCCCCTCCCCTGAAGGTGCTGACTCTCACTGGGGTACAGGTCCCCTCCCCTGAAGGTGCTGACTCTCACTGGGGTACAGGTCCCCTCCCCTGAAGGTGCTGACTCTCACTGGGGTATGGTTCCATTGGCACGGACGGTTCCAGTACATCACCCATGCTTCACGTGTGAGATTAGGCAGTGAATATTGACAGGACATTGGAAAAGAGAAGATATTGAAACCAAGGCAACTTCTTTCTCATCCAGCATCCATGTCTTCAATACTTCCCACCAGGAGTCCCTGCCTACAGATCGGGAGCAGGAATGCTGGCTGCTTGTGCAGGATCCTGCCACAGACTCCCTATGAGCAGCTGTGTGTGTGTGCACTGAGGTTTCCCTGTTAATCCAAGCTCTCCCTTTTTACAGAACATACCGGAAACTCTTATTCAGAACTTCTGCAACTAATTTATTAAAAAATATATGAATTTTATTGCCATCATGGAGATTCTCATCAGAACACAAGAAATAGGAGCAGGAGTAGGTCATATGGCCCCTCGAGCCTGCTCCGCCATTCAATAAGATCATGGCTGATCTGATCACGGACTCAGCTCCACTTCCCCGCCCGCTCCCCATAACCCTTTACTCCCTTATCGCTCAAAAATCTGTCTATCTCCGCCTTAAATATATTCAATGACCCAGCCTCCACAGCTCTCTGGGGCAGAGAATTCCACAGGTTTACAACCCTCTGAGAGAAGAAATTCCTCCTCATCTCAGTTTTAAATGGGCGGCCCCTTATTCTGAGACTATGCTCCCTAGTTCTAGAGGCCCCCACGAGGGGAAACATCCTCTCTGCATCTACCCTGTCCAGCCCCCTCAGAATGTGAAACGTTTCAATAAGATCACCTCTCATTGTTCTAAACTCACGAGTGGGGCTTCCTGGCACCAGGCCGCCCCCTGCTCCCCTGCGCCTGGTGGAGAAGGTACGGTGTGAGGAGTGCCGGTGCATGAGTGTCCTGCACACCAGTCCCAGACTGCCGGTCCCGCGAAAGGGCACAGCAGGCTGGGCATTACAATCTTTGTACGTTAGTTAAAGCCCACACTCTTCGACCGACCGCGTGATTGGCTGAGTAATGAGCTGCAGTCACATGCTGCAGCCACTGTGACTCCACACGTATTGCAAACTTAATGAGGATGCAATAATACATTTCGCAAAGCAGAAGGAATCCATCCCCTCCGTGCACACCAGTGCTGTGCACACAGGCACCGTCAGAGCAGAGGGCCAGCTGATTAATGGGGCAGCGCTGTTGCAATGCGCGGTGTCAAAAGGGTGAGCAGCATCACAAGGTCCCAACCATCGCCAGCCCATGGTCTCAGTCAGGCCGCGCAGACACCAGCCCTGGGAGCTCTGCCATATCAAGGATTGTGGGTTGATCTTCATAGCTGGAGGAGGAACAGCTCTGTACACGCCCCTCCATGCCTGCACCCCTCCCGATCTCTGTAGCCGACAGCCAATCATCCCACTCAGTATTTTAATGCCCGCTCCCCTTAACTGGGTGCGCGGCCCATTCTGATTTTGATCCCAGCGCAGTTTCTTCCCTGTCGAAGTCTGTGAGCGGCTGCGTGGGACCTCCAGACCGCTGCTCGACCCCACAGCGGGGCCTACAACCCCTCCAGAGGTCTGCACTCCTCCATCTCCGGCCTCTTGTCCAACCCCGATTATAATCACCCCACCATTGAAGTCCGTGCCTTCTGTTGCTTGAGCCCCAAGCTCTGGAACTCCCTGCCTAAACCTCTCTGCCTCTCTCCTCCTTTCAGATGCTCCTTAACACTGAACTCTGTGACCAAGCTTACTTTCCTAACAACTCCTTACATGACTCATATCAAATGTTGTTTTATAGAGCATCTATGAAACGCCTGGAGACATTTTACTGTTAAACATTTTACGTTAGTCTGCTAAATAAATACTCGTAGTTCTTGGAATCGTTTCTTTCAGAAATCATTTTCAGCACCAGGGTGTCTGACTGTATCATTCTTAGGTACAGCACGGGGTTAGATACAGAGTAAACATAGAAACTAGAAAATAGGTGCAGGAGTAGGCCATTCGGCCCTTCGAGCCTGCACCACCATTCAATGAGTTCATGGCTGAACATGCAACTTCAGTACCTCATTCCTGCTTTCTCGCCATACCCCTTGATCCCCCGAGTAGTAAGGACTACATCTAACTCCCTTTTGAATATATTTAGTGAATTGGCCTCAACAACTTCCTGTGGTAGAGAATTTCACAGGTTCACCACTCTCTGGGTGAAGAAGTTTCTCCTCATCTCGGTCCTAAATGGCTTACCCCTTATCCTTAGACTGTGACCCCTGCTTCTGGACTTCCCCAACATCGGGAACATTCTTCCTGCATCTAACCTGTCTAAACCCGTCAGAATTTTAAACGTTTCTATGAGATCCCCTCTCATCCTTCTGAACTCCAGTAAAGCTCCCTCTACACTGTCCCATCAAACACTCCCAGGGCAGGTACAGCACGGGTTGGATACAGAGTAAAGCTCCCTCTACACTGTCCCATCAAACACTCCCAGGGCAGGTACAGGGGGTTAGACACAGAGTAAAGCTCCCTCTACACTGTCCCATCAAACACTCCCAGGGCAGGTACAGGGGGATAGATACAGAGTAAAGCTCCCTCTACACTGTCCCATCAAACACTCCCAGGGCAGGTACAGGGGGATAGATACAGAGTAATGCTCCCTGTACACTGATACAGAGCTGGAGATCCATATGCAGGGTGTTGAGGGCAGGAGGAGATGGCTGTATCCTGACATGGGGAGACCAACTCCGGAGGTCTTGAGTAATGCATGGAAGGAGATAGCAGGGGAGGTCTCAGGCACTTCCATTCATGAGAGGACTCCCATGCAGTGCAGGAAATGATTCCATGGTCATCCATTTTATGAAAGTGAGTACCACTTCCACCTGCTGCTGACCTTGCATTTGGGAGCCTCTCCTTCAACATTCTCTTATTTCCCATCCACACTGTTAGTCACTGGAGCAGCATGTCATTGTTCACCCCTCTATATACATATAAGTGCGTGTTCTCACCATGGAGGCTCCCTTTCATCTCACACTTACAGCTGCATGTCAGGGACACATTTGTGCATTCATTTCTGATGCACCATCACAGTGATACTCACCAACCACTCTTTGTTTTGCACAATAGAGCCGAGCAAAGGAACGATGGTGGCGAGGCAGAGAGAGAGGTCCTCACCCCCCTGGAGGAGAGGGCTGAGGCTCTGGTTGGCGGACATGGTGCCTTCCCTGTGGGCCAGGGTAGTGCTGACGCCGATGCGGGTAAGTGAAGGCCCGCCTTTAATGCGCCAAGTCTGCTATTTGCGGGATTCAGGCGTCAATCCCCCACCTCCCCCTCACCGCAGCCCTTCCCCCGTTGATGCTCGCAGATGGCAGACCGAGTGGCAGCACACCCAGACAGTGGGGAGTGAGGAAAGACTGCGCAGACCAGCTGGAGGCCTGCATCACACCCTTCTCACCTTGAGCCGTAATGGCATTGCGGGTTCTAGCCCTGCTGAGAGCATCCACAGCACTCCCTCCATCGTGTGGGGATGCCAGAGGGAGAGGAAGAGGAGGACACTGCTTCCACCCACACGCCCCAGCTCAGACACTGGGAGTGCGCGGTGTGATATAGGGGTCTGCACTGGGTGTTACACCGGGGGCTAGTGGGCTGTAGCATGGTGACGGCTCGAGGGATCCTCATGTGCCACCTCTCCGGGGGGCGAGTCCACACCGGAGTTCTGCCGACGAGGACTCAGATGATGCCATCGATGTTGCGGCTTATGAAAGAATGGTGGCCATGCAGCCCCAGATGGTGGGGGCACAGACAACGGTGCCGGAGAGGCTGTCAGAAGTGGTCAGGAGTGTGGAGGAGTCCGCCTTCCGCATTGTCGACAGCTCTGTGCACTCCATGGAGCCCAGCATTGCCAGTGTGCAGGCGATGGTGGACTCCCAGAGAGACCGTGTGGATCCAGCTGTGATGCCGCAACCTGCAGGTGATGTGGCAGCTGCCATTGCAGCACAGGCGCGAGGGAACGAGCGTATCGGTGCTGGACTGGAGAGGGTGGCCACAGCCCTGGAAGCTCAGAATACTCTTATACACTCTGGGTAACAGGCCACGGAGAGTCACACTGCCCCCGCGGAGAGTCACACTGCCGCCGCGGAGAGTCACACTGCCCCCGCGGAGAGTCACACTGCCCCCGCGGAGAGTCACACTGCCCCCGCGGAGAGTCACACTGCCCCCGCGGAGAGTCACACTGCCCCCGCGGAGAGTCACACTGCCGCCGCGGAGAGTCACACTGCCCCCGCGGAGAGTCACACTGCCCCCGCGGAGAGTCACACTGCCCCCGCGGAGAGTCACACTGCCGCCGCGGAGAGTCACACTGCCCCCGCGGAGAGTCACACTGCCCCCGCGGAGAGTCACACTGCCCCCGCGGAGAGTCACACTGCCGCCGTGGAGAGTCACACTGCCCCCGCGGAGAGTCACACTGCCCCCGCGGAGAGTCACACTGCCCCCGCGGAGAGTCACACTGCCCCCGCGGAGAGTCACACTGCCCCCGCGGAGAGTCACACTGCCCCCGCGGAGAGTCTCACTGCCGCCGCGGAGAGTCTCACTGCCCCCGCGGAGAGTCACACTGCCCCCGCGGAGAGTCACACTGCCCCCGCGGAGAGTCACACTGCCCCCGCGGAGAGTCTCACTGCCCCCGCGGAGAGTCTCACTGCCGCCGCAGAGAGTCTCACTGCCCCCGCGGAGAGTCACACTGCCGCCGCGGAGAGTCACACTGCCCCCGCGGAGAGTCTCACTGCCCCCGCGGAGAGTCACACTGCCGCCGCGGAGAGTCACACTGCCCCCGCGGAGAGTCACACTGCCCCCGCGGAGAGTCACACTGCCCCCGCGGAGAGTCACACTGCCCCCGCGGAGAGTCTCACTGCCGCCGCGGAGAGTCTCACTGCCCCCGCGGAGAGTCACACTGCCCCCGCGGAGAGTCACACTGCCGCCGCGGAGAGTCTCACTGCCGCCGCGGAGAGTCTCACTGCCCCCGCGGAGAGTCACACTGCCCCCGCGGAGAGTCACACTGCCGCCGCGGAGAGTCACACTGCCCCCGCGGAGAGTCTCACTGCCCCCGCGGAGAGTCTCACTGCCGCCGCGGAGAGTCTCACTGCCCCCGCGGAAAGTCTCACTGCCGCCGCGGAGCACTGCCCCCGCGGAGAGTCACACTGCCGCCGCGGAGAGTCACACTGCCCCCGCGGAGAGTCACACTGCCGCATGTTTGCTGGATTTGGGACTCTGGCTGCTCTCCTGCAGTCTCAGCTCGATGGCCCCCGACACCTCAGTGTTGTGTTCGCGGCTGGGTCCACCTCGGGCCGCGGGGGAGCTTCCGGTGTGGCATCTCACCACCGACCTGACCTCCCTCAGACTGGTGATGGTAGTGTGCTGCCCCCAGGGAGTGACTTGGGCTCCTCGGACCAGGATACTGATGATGTGCTCTCTCAGGATCACACCATTCCTGGCCCCAGACCTGTCACTCCGCCAGTGCCTCCAAGCATGGTCTCGCCCGAGCCAAGCCGGACTGAACCCTCCCAGGAGGGTGCTGGACAGTCTGCAGCCGGCCCTTCCAGGCCCAAAGGTGGTCAAGGGCATCCGACAAGGACATCTGTAGCTTCCCAGACCCAAGAGGCAGCCACAGGGGAGACACTGCGGTGTAGCGTTAGGATAGGCACATGTAAGGAGTGGCACAGGGGTAAAAAATTACGTATTTGTGTTAGTTTATGGTAGTGTTATTGGTTCTTTTGTTTTTGCACTGACTTGCATCATTTGTTAAATCTTTATTTTTGGCACCTATATCTGGCCAGGTGTATCATTTGGGAATGGGCAATTCTGATTGAAGGCCCTCATTGGGATGGCCTTGGAAAGTGGGAGCTGAAGGGTCATATGTGGATGAAATGATCTGAATCGAGCAGCAATGAGACGTCTCGGCACCTCCCTTGCAGGGTTGGGTTGGCGACGATGCCTCCTGACTGGGTGGCGATGGGGTTCCTGGTCCTCCTCCTCCTCCTGAGGTGGTACTGTTGGCTCGACCTCCAGCGGCTGTCCCCTCATGATGGCCAGGTTGAGCAGCATGCAGCAGATCACCACGATGATGGAGACCCGTTGAGGAGAGCACTGCAAGGTGCCACCAGAGCGGTCTGGGCACCGGAACCTCTGTTTGAGAATCCCGATACACCTGGTGGCACAATCAGCATCATTGTATGCATGCTCGGCCGCTGTCCTGGGGTTACCGCAGTGGAGTGAGCAGTCAGGTGGGTATCCCTTGTCGCCAAGCAGCCATCCACAGTCGTGGTTTGGGCCGGTGAAGATGGCGGGCACACTGGTCTGGCTCAGGATGAAGGAATTGTGCCTGCTGCCTGGATAGTTGGCATCGATTGCCAGGACCCTGCGCTGGTGGTCACACACAGCTGCACATTGAGCGAGTGGAACCCCTTGCGGTTGACAAAGATCTCGGGGTGGTGTTGTGGCACCCTCAGGCCAACGTGTGTGCAGTCGATGGCCCCCTGCACCCTGGGCAACCCTGCAATAGGGACAAATCCAGCCTGCCGCTCCACCTGCCTCTCCCTGGTCATCGGGAAGGAGATGTATTGGACTCTCCTATACAGAGCATCGGTGACCTGCCGGATGGAGAATTGGGAGATGTTGGAAATGTCTGTAGTGGCAGACTGGAAAGACCCCATAGCATAGAAGTTCAGAGCGATGGTGACCTTGGTCTCAATGGTCAGGGCAGTCCTCAGCCTTGTGTCAGGCTGCTGATGTGGCCGCAGGAGATTGTATAGCTCCCTCAGTACCTCCATTCTGTATCTCAGTCTTCACAGGCATTGCTCATCACTGAGCTGGAGGAAGGAGAACTGAGGTCTGTAAACCCTTTGACGGTAGGGCCATCGTCCCCCAGATCTGTGTTGGCCACCTCCCCTGGCAGCTGCATGATGGCTTTCTCCCTGGTCTTCCTCATGGTTGGGCACCTCTGCAGGCTGTTGCTGGCAAGGCTCCTGGCCCAGTATGTGGGGGGTGGGGGGGAGGGAGGGCCTGGGTGCTGCCTCCCTTGCCCGCTGCCTCTGTACCCGTTGCTGGCAATGCCACCTTCTCCTGCGAGCCGCCCTGTGTCTGACAAGGCGTTCCCCTGCCAACACTGAGCCCATCCTGTGTGAAGGCTTGACCCTGACACACAGGCCTCTGGAGCACAGGATGAGGCTTACAGGCCTCCACCAATCAGTCAGAGCTCAAAGTCCTGAAAGCTCCCCCCAAAAATGATAACGGGCACTCAGCGGGTTAAAGAAATCCACAAAACCAACAGCAAAAGTTCGCAGCGAAAATCCCGCCGATGGTGGGGCTCCTCCGTTGTCCTCCAGCGGTGTCGAGTATCACGGCAAAGTTACTGACCTAAAACGCTGGTGGGGGCATTGTGCAAAAACCCTCTCTTTTTATCGGTGAATATGGGTGGCGTGCCTGCGTAGCCGCGGTGCCCACCCTGCTGGTGTCACCACGGCCGCAGGCCCCTTACTGCGGAGGCAGTCGGCGGAAGTGCTCACCGCTGAAAACTCCCCGCGCTGAGAGGCTGGGGGCGGGGGCGGAGGCCAATTGACCGGATCGTGGCGGCCAATCGATTTAGCCGATTGCCCACCGAAAACCCACAGTAACGGTCCTTCGCGGGACCCTGAATTTCGGCCTCAAGATATTGATTTAGTTGTTCGCCATTGCACCAGCTCTCTGATCTCTCCATATCGCTGTATAAAGCCGACCTTTAGGGAACTTTGATGCATTATGGAGCTTTGAAACTCTGGCCTTTCGCTACGAGCTCAGGAGCTGAGCACTTGCGAGAGCGGATTGTTCAAAGGAGAGAGAAAACCAGCCACATAGAAACAGAGAGCAGCGAGCGAGTCTGACAGAGGCACAGAGGGATGGTGAGTAAGAGGGTCAGAGGGCGGGTGTCACTGCTCAAGAGCGGGGCAGCCAGAACTGAAGGCTTTTTATTTGTACTCTGAATCAATTCAGTTTCGTCCCAGATGGGAGTGGATCGTTCCCCCAGTCAAGAAGATTCACGGCGTAGCCCTGGTCAACGTGGACCATTTCCCATACCTCGGGAGCCTATTATCAGCAAGGGCAGACATTGACAACGAGGTCCAACACCGCCTCTAGTGCGCCAGTGCAGCCTTCGGCCGCCTGAGGAAGAGAGTGTTCAAAAGATCAGGCCCTCAAATCTGGCACCAAGCTCATGGTCTACAGGACTGTAGTGATACCCGCCCTCCTGTATGGCTCAGAGACGTGGACCATGTACAGTAGACACCTCAAATCGCTGGAGAAATACCACCAGCATTGTCTCCGCAAAATCTTACAAATCCCCTGGGAGGACAGACGTACCAACGTTAGCGTCCTCGATCAGGCCAACATCCCCAGCATCGAAGCACAGACCATCAGCTCCGCTGGGCGGGCCACATTGTTCGCATGCCGGACACAAGACTCCCAAAGCAAGCGCTCTACTCGGAATTCCTACATGGCCAGCGAGCCCCAGGTGAGCAGAGGAAACGTTTCAAGGACACCCTCAAAGCCTCCCTGATAAAGTGCAACATCCCCACCGACACCTGGGAGTCCCTGGCCAAAGACTGCCCTAAGTGGAGGAAGTGCATCCGGGAGGACGCTGAGCACCTCGAGTCTCGTCGCCGAGAGCATGCAGAAACCAAGCGCAGGCAGCGGAAGGAGCGTGCGGCAAACCAGTCCCACCCTCCCCTTCCCTCAACCACTGTCTGTCCCACCTGTGACAGAGACTGTAATTCCCCTATTGGACTGTTCAGTCACCTGAGAACTCACTTTTAGAGTGGAAGGAAGTCTTCCTCAACTCCGAGGGACTGCCTATGATTTACCTGCTGTGTACTGTACATGTACAGGAGACACTGAGACACACACGGGTTGTACTGTCCCAGACAGCGGTATACACCAGGTCTTACAGTAACTTTCAAATCGGTTAACAAGTGGAACTTTCCAGCCCTGCATTGGATAAATATTAGTTTCAGCAGGGATTTTCGGAATCGGTTTGAGTGTTAAGTCCATAATGAGGTTAAATTCTCCGTTGAGTCATTTCCAAAGTGTAACAGAAGTTACATCAGCAATAGGAACACAGGCCTGGGCATGGACATCCAGTGTTTGATGATTGTGGTAGGACAGTGCTGGATATTGGTCACTGAACGACCGATCTACCCTGCTTATTGATTAGGGCAGCAGGGAGAAGCTGGGAGAACCCCGAGTGCATGTGCAGTGTGTGATGTGGTGCTGGACCAGAGAGACGACTGCAGTCCCAGGTCCCAGCCCGGTCTCGTGCGGAGCTGGCTAAGCTGTGGCTGGTTGGTGATACGGGTGGGTAAGGTTGTCCTCAGTGCCCAGGGTTAGACAGGGTAACACCAGCCCTGTTCTTGCTGCTGGTCATTGCCGCACATTCCTTCTGGAAGCTGGGTGTATCTGGATGTTGGGGGGGACTGGGTCAGGCCTCTGATGCCAACAGCTTACATGGAGCCTTGCAGGGGTCACGTCAATGAGGTGCGGGGTAACGGCCAGCACTTGTGGAGTCAGTGCCTGCGGGGGTCACTGAGGGAGAGATGAAAGGTCGACCTTTTATTGAAAGCTCGCTCCCAGCTCCCATCTGCCGGGTGGAAACTTGCTGAAGGTTAAGTTGTTGGGTTTTCACATCGAGCAGACGGCAACCTTCTGACACTTGTAGTTACAAACCCTGTACCTTCACCATCCAATCCCAGGCCACTATCTCAGGCTGAACCCGACTGCGTGCAATCGCAGCATCCTCTGGGGCCCTGAGCTGTGCTTCAGATCCCACAAACCCCCCAGCACCAAGGCTGCCTACTCCCAGCCGCACAACATATTTGACCCCGAGGTAAGCTTCCAGCCACATATCCGCGCTATCACTAAGACCGCCTTTTTCCACCTCTGTAACATCGCCCGTCTCCGCCCCCTGCCTCAGCTCCTCCGCTGCTGAAACCCTCATCCGTGCCTTTGTTACCTCCAGATTTGACTGCTCCAACGCACTCCTGGCTGGCCTCCCATTTTCCACCCTCTATAAGCTTCAGCTCATCCAAAACACCGCTGCCCGCGTCCTATCCCGCGCTGAGTCCCGCTCACCGAACGCTGCTGCTCTCGCCAACCTGCCTTGGCTCCCAATCTCACAACAGTGCAGGCTGTCTGTTTCTCTGACTGCTCTCCTATGGATCCCCTTCCCTTTGCCTCACCACCGGGGACCTTCCTCCAGCCACCCCTGGCCCCATGCTGCGGATTCCAGCCGATTCCAGCGATACTCTCACACCCAACCTGACTGGGGGCTGGAGACAATGCCCTTTTGAGTTTTTTGGGGGGGAGGGGGGGTGCGTGGCCCCTTTAACGGGCTGCGTGGCCCGTTTCCATGCATGCGTGGTTTCTGCGCTCAGAGGTCGCTGCGCTGGCTGCGCGGGAGCACCCGAGCGCCATGTGACCATGCGGCCATGCAGCGTTGGTAGGGTGTCACGGGACCCGTATATCGAAAGAGGCACATCCAGCGGCAGGCCCCCATCAGCAATGGCGGCGGTCAGATCCCCGGCATTAGCGGCACGGTAAGCCTGCCCAGCCCACACTGAAGTGGTTACCGCCACGATAACATCGGCAGCGCCGAGTTAAAGTCACGTGTGTGGCCAGCCTCGGTGGGCGAATGGCCTGTGACCCCCCCACCGTCTGGGCCCAGGGGGGGGGCAAGGTCCAGGAGGGCAGCCAGGGTCGTGGTACTGATCCCCAGACAATGTCATCCCCTTTAGGAGACGAGGAGAGAACATTGAGAGAACAGTCTGCGGTAACGGAGTGAGATCCTGAATTTCCCGATTAGGGTTGCTGGTGGCGACGGCTCTCTGTTGGGAGCGTGGATTTGTACCATTAACCTTTCTGTGTCCGAGAGAGAATGGCTCCTACGTGCCAAGACCTTTTGATAGCTCGTGGAACAAGGTTGGAAACACTTTCCCTTAGCAGACAAGTTAATAACCAGGGGGCATAGATTTAAAGTAATTGGTAAAAGGATTAGCGGGGATTTGAGAACTGTTTTCACCCAGAGGAAGGTGGGGGTCTGGAACTCACGGCTTGAAAGGGCTGTAGAGGCAGAAACCCTCATAGCAGTTAAAAAGTACTTGGATATGCACTTAAAGTGCCGTAACCTCAGGGCTGTGGACTAAGAGCTGTATGGTGGGATTGGCAGGGCAGCTCTTTGTCGGCCGGTGTGGACACGATGGGCCTCCTTGCGTGCTGTAAATTTCTATGATTCTATGAAAACTAATTTTTGCCTGCGGTGAATTGCGAGGCAGGCAGTGATGGCAAATGATGGTTGTGTTTCAGGATCAATAGCTCGGCTCACGTGTGTACAATAAAAGCTCATTCACACATCGTCAATTAACAGACATGCTTCCATCGATGCCAAAGGTGGACAAATTGGCAGCTGATGCCAGACAATGAAAGCAATTACTGGTGGGAAATTCGAGCCACGTCTAGAATTATTCTCAATTACCTCGAGCCTGTCTGCTGTGGCACACACAGCCGATGGGACTCTGAGTAAAACAACACTGGGCTCTTACGCCTAAAGATCAAACTGGAGCAGGTAACTCTGCCACAGCAATTGAAAGGTGGATTTCCATTCCACTTCTCTCTCCTCTCCTGAAAGTACAGTCTCATGGCTGGGGCTCAGTTCCACAACTTCACACTTCCAGTCTTCATGTGTGAGCCGAGACAGTGAGCATCGGGGGCCTATGTCACTGTGGAAGGCATCACAGCTGAGCCTGTTCCTGTCCTGACTTTGGGGGAAGGGTTCTGCTCACCAGCATCTTCGCACACTCCTACTCCACCAGTCGTCATCACCGGCACAGGGGCCGGGGACGCAACCGGTTAGTGCCACCTCTAAACCCCCCGCAGGATTTCACCATAAACAGAGGGGAACATCTAGGCAATAGTGACCATAATATAATACGCTTTAAGATGATAATTGAGAAGGATGTATGTATGACGAAAACCAGGGTAATAGATTGGAGAAAAGCTGATTTTGAGGGGCTGAGAACAGAACTTGGGAAAATAAAATGGACAACAATATTGGCAAACAACAATGTAGAACAGCAATGGGAAACATTTAAAATGGTGTTCAATAAAGTGCAGGTACAATGCATTCCACTAAAAAGAAAGAACCAACTAAACACAAATGAGACTCCATGGATGAATAAAGCCAGAAGGGAACAATTGAGGGTAAGGAAAGAGACATACATTAAGTACACAGACAACAGGGGAGTGCATGATAAGGGAGAATACAAATAGATTAGGAGATAAGTCAAAAAACAATTAGGAAGACATAGAGGAACTATGCAATTAATTTATCAAGGAACATAAAGCAAGATAATAAAATATTTTACAGGCACATCAATAACAACAGGAAGGTTGGGATGGGAATTGGGCATTGGGGGTAGACAGGATAATACCACACGTAATGATAGGGAGATGGCAGAAATATTAAATCATTATTTTGTTTCAGTATTTACCAGGGAGATAGAACAGGTGGACATGACATTGGATGGTGAGATTAGTAATGAGATAAATACATTTTAAATAAAAAGAGGGGATATATTAAATAAATAATCAAACCCAAAGAGTATAAAACCCATGGTCCAGATGGATTGCATCCATATGTTTTAAAATAATCTAGAGAGGAGAAAGCAGAGGCATAACTACACATATTTAATAATTCATTAGAAAAGGGTGTAGTGCCAGAGGACTGGTGGATAGCTAACATAATACCTATATTGAAGAAGGGAGATAGAATATGTCCAGGGAATTATAGACCAGTCAGTGTAACATCGGTGGTAGGAAAAATAATGGAATCCCTGCTAAAGGAGAAAATAGAGGAACATCTAGAAACCACAAACATAATAACGAATAGTCAGCATGGATTTCAAAAGGGAAAGTCTTGTTTGACCAACCTTATTGAATGTTTTGAAGATGTAGCAGAGAGAGTAGACAAGGGTAATGCAGTGGATGTAATTTATCCAGATTTTCAAAATGCGAGCATATACATATCAGGAAAGGATGAACATGCTGGGTCCCTTTTCTCTGAAAAAAAGAAGGCTGAGGGGTGACCTAATAGAGGTCTTTAACATTATGAAGGGTTTTGATAGAGTGGATAGAGAGAGAATGTTTCCACTTGTGGAGAAGAGCATAACTAGAGGCCATCAATATAAGATAGTCACCAAGAAATCCAATGGGGAATTCAGAAGAAACTTCTTTATCCAGAGAGTGGTGAGAATGTGGAACTCGCTGCCACAGGAAGGGGTTGAAGCGAATAGTATAGATGCAGGACTGACATATGAGGAGAGACTGGATCGACTGGGCCTGTATTCACTAGAGTTTAGAAGGATGAGAGAGGATCTCATAGAAACATATAAGATTCTGACGGGACGGGACAGGTTAGATGCGGGTAGAATGTTCCCGATGTTGGGGAAGTCCAGAACCAGGGGACACAGTCTAAGGATAAGGCGAAAGCCATTTAGGACTGAGATGAGGAGAAACTTCTTCACTCAGAGAGTTGTTAACCTGTGGAATTCCCTACCGCAGAGAGTTGTTGATGGCAGTTCATAGGATATATTCAAGAGGGAGTTAGATGTGGCCCTTATGGCGATAGGGATCAAGGGGTATGGAGAGAAAGCAGGAAAGGGGTACTGAGGGAATGATCAGCCATGATCTTATTGAATTGTGGTGCAGGCTCGAAGGGCTGAATGGCCCGCTCCTGCACCTATTTTCTATGTTTCTATTTAAGGGGAGGCTGGACAAGTATATGAGGGAGAAGGGAATAGAGGGTTATGCCGATAGATTTAAATGAGGAAAGACGGGAGGAGACTTGAATGGAGCATAAACGCCGGTATGGACTGGTTGGGCCGAACGGCCTGTTTCTGGGCCATGTATCCTACGTAATCTCCACCAACTCTTCCTGTGCTGCTTGGCATTGGCTGCTTCTCTGGAAGAGTTTCCTGGAATGGTTTCTACGTTAAAAAAGCTCCCCCCCCCGCTGCAAGTTATTGTTGGTCCAGGTATCTTTGTGAGTCCATTAGAAAAGTGAACTTTGGAAACCTCCCTGCTGCGTTTACAGTGTTGCTAACACATGGAGCAGCGTACTGCGTTTACAGTGTTGCTAACACAGGGAGCAGCGTACTGCATTTACAGTGTTGCTAACACACGGAGCAGCGTACTGTGTTTACAGTGTTGCTAACACAGGGAGCAGCGTACTGCATTTACAGTGTTGCTAACACAGGGAGCAGCGTACTGCGTTTACAGTGTTGCTAACACAGGGAGCAGCGTACTGCGTTTACAGTGTTGCTAACACAGGGAGCAGCGTACTGCGTTTACAGTGTTGCTAACACACGGAGCAGGCTGCAGTATAGCTGATGATGCCCAGATCCACAGGGCTCATGGACAGTGATCAGGTGCAGGATCCATGATCTTATTGTACGGTGGGGCAGGCTCGGAGGGTCGAATGGCCTACTGCTGCACCTATTTTCTATGTTTCTATGTTTCTATCCCTCCTTGGGCCTGCTCCTTAGCCCACAGGCTCTGTGTCTCACTGCACAACACTGCAAGTGCTGGAAATCTGAAATAAAAACAGCCAACGATGTACACACAGGTCTAGGAAGAGAAAGGAGAGGTTACCACATGTCATAGAATTATAGGAAAATTACGATATAGAAGGAGGCCATTCGGCCCATCGTGTCCGCGCCGGCCGACCAAGAGCTACCCAGCCTAATCCCACTTTCCCGCTCTCGGTCCGTAGCCCTGTAGGTTACGGCACTTCAGGGGCACATCCAGGTACTTTTTAAATGTGGTGAGGGTTTCTGCCTGTACCACCCTTTCAGGCCATGAGTTCCGGACCCCCACCACCCTCTGGGTGAAGACATTTCACCATAAATCTCCTCTAAACCTCCCCCCAATTACTTTAAATCTATGCCCCCTGGTTGTTGACCACTCTGATAAGGGAAACAGGTCCTTCCTATTCACTCTATTCAGGCCCCTCATAATTTTATACACCTCAATCAGGTCTCCCCTCAGCCTCCCCTGTTCCAAGGAAAACAGACACAGCCTATCCAATCTTTCCTCATAGCTAAAGTTTTTCAGTCCTGGCAACATTCTCATAAATCTCCTCTGTACCCTCTCCAGTGCGGTCACATCCTTCCTGTAATGTGGTGACCAGAACTGCACGCAGTACTCTAGCTGTGTCCGAAGTAGTGTTGCATACAGTTCTAACATAACCTCCCTGCTCTTGTATTCTATGCCTTGTGTGACTATCCCATGTGAATACCAAAAGATGAGCAGATTAGTAATGTTATGAAAAATAAATAAGGTAGGGGCGAGATGAGAGATTTAACGTATAATCCAATAGTGGAGAACGACACCTGCTATATCCCTCCCTGTGGGGGATCAATAGATTCTCTACCCGCCCTCCCCCGATTCTCTCTCTTTTATCCAAACCAAACTAAGATGGATTTATGTCGGTGCCTTTATTTCCAATGAGGGCAGAAATGTGAATCTTTGCTCTTTGCAGATTCTGATCGACCTGCTGTATATTCACAGCATTCTCTCTTTTCATTGCTAGTAGCCAAGCGTAGCTCTGGGAGTGATCAGCGAGTAGCCAAGGGACGCTCTGGGAGTGATCAGCTAGTAGCCAAGGGTAGATCTGGGAGTGATCAGCTGATAGCGAAGCGTAGCTCTGGGAGTGATCAGCTGGTAGCCAAGCGTAGCTCTGGGAGTGATCAGCTAGTAGCCAAGGGACGCTCTGGGAGTGATCAGCTAGTAGCCAAGGGTAGATCTGGGAGTGATCAGCTGATAGCCAAGCGTAGCTCTGGGCGTGATCAGCTGGTAGCCAAGTGTAGCTCTGGGAGTGATCAGCTAGTAGCCAATGGTAGATCTGGGAATGATCAACTGTTAGCCAAGCGTAGCTCTGGGAGTGATCAGCTGGTAGCCAAGTGTAGCTCTGGGAGTGATCAGCTGGTAGCCAAGTGTAGCTCTGGGAGTGATCAGCTAGTAGCCAAGGGTAGATCTGGGAGTGATCAGCTGATAGCCAAGCGTAGCTCTGGGAGTGATCAGCTGGTAGCCAAGGGTAGCTCTGGGAATGATCAGCTAGTAGCCAAGGGTAGTGCTGGGAGTGATCAGCTAGTAGCCAAGGGACGCTCTGGGAGTGATCAGCTGATAGCCAAGGGTAGTGCTGGGAGTGATCAGCTGATAGCCAAGGGTAGTGCTGGGAGTGATCAGCTGATAGACAAGGGACGCTCTGGAAGTGATCAGCTGATAGCCAAGTGTAGCTCTGGGAGTGATCAGCTGATAGCCAAGTGTAGCTCTGGGAGTGATCAGCTGATAGCCAAGTGTAGCTCTGGGAGTGATCAGCTGATAGCCAGGCGTAGCTCTGGGAGTGATCAACTGGTAGGCAAGTGTAGTTCCGGAAGTGATCAGCTGATAGCCAAGTGTAGCTCTGGGAGTGATCAGCTGATAGCCAGGCGTAGCTCTGGGAGTGATCAACTGGTAGGCAAGTGTAGTTCCGGGAGTGATCAGCTGACTGAGAATGGAGCAGAATACCCAGCTCGCACTTTCATTCCTCCCTCTGCCAGCTTCCGCGTCACGCTGCCTCTGGGTGAGGGAACTTCTGACGGAACGTCGCTCCAATCCCAGGGCCAAAGGGCAGACCACCTGCAACTATTACCGAGAGGCACAAAGGGTTCAATCACTGAGTGATGAAATTATATCATTCAGGAAGGTCCCCAATTCCTGCTGAAATATGCAATTGTAAAGATACCTTCTGGGTAAAGGAGGAGAAGAGTGAGATCCGGTTCCTGCTCCTGTTCACATTGATGAATGGGATTTTACTCTGTATTTAACCCATGCTGTACCTGCCCTGGGAGTGTTTGATGGGACAGTGTAGAGGCAGCTTTACTCTGTATCTAACCTGTGCTGTACCTGCCCTGGGAATGTTTAATGGGGCAGTATACAGGGAGCTTTACTCTGTATCTAACCCCCTGTACCTGCCCTGGGAGTGTTTGATGGGACAGTGTAGAGGGAGCTTTACTCTGTATCTAACCCCCTGTACCTGCCCTGGGAGTGTTTGATGGGACAGTGTAGAGGGAGCTTTACTCTGTATCTAACCCCCTGTACCTGCCCTGGGAGTGTTTGGTGAGACAGTGCAGAGGGAGCTTTACTCTGTATCTAACCCCGTGCTGTACCTGCTCTGGGAATGTTTGATGGGACAGTGTAGAGGGAGCTTTACTCTGTATCTATCCCCGTGCTGTCCCTGCCCTGGAAGTGTTTGATGGGACAGTGTAGAGGGAGCTTTACTCTGTATCTAACACCGTGCTGTACCTGCCCTGGGAGTGTTTGATGGGACAGTGTAGAGGGAGCTTTACTCTGTATCTAACCCCGTGCTGTACCTGCCCTGGGAGTGTTTGATGGGACAGTGTAGAGGGAGCTTTACTCTGTATCTAACCCGTGCTGTACCTGCCCTGGGAGTGTTTCATGCTGAGTGATAGGAATGGGAATTGTGCTGTTCCCAGCATTTACATCCCTCGCTCTAATAAACACAAAATCCCTTCCCTCACTTCATTTCCCTGGGCTGTGACCCCGATCATGAATCGTTGCACCCTGCAATGTAAAAGCAAATCAATCAAAGATGTACGCCCTGAAGGAGACACAATAAAGACAGATTGGAGCGTCCTCAGGAGACTTTATAGGCCAATCTGATATGGGTGAAAGGAATGGCAAAAAAAGAACAGCGAGCTCGGGCCGAACTCAACACAGAAATCATCTTCAAAATAATCACAATTTATAAGCACAACACCTTTGGTAATCTGTAATATAGCTGAAAAATCATTCCCCTTTTTTTTATTAATTGCAGTCTTAATAAAATTCTTCGATTCGCAGGACTAACAATATAGCCCAATTAGATTTGTATCTCTCTTCAATAAGAAACCAGTTTCGATTTTCCCTTCCATATAACTTTAGCCCGCTGACATCCTCAGCTGATTTGCTGACTTTCCTCCTGCTCCCAGTCAAAGTTTTCTCCCGTGATCTGGTGGAACATGACGTTGAATGGCCGATAAAACTTCCGCAGTCTGTGGATCACATCGGGATCGATTCTGGGGTGAGTCCTGCCCTTGGATTTTCCCAGGCAACGAGGCACGCCACTGTCCTCCGGTTTCTTCAGGCAAGGGAACCCCTTGGTTTTGTTGAAATAAAAATGTTTGTCGGTGACGATCCTCTTGAGGCCCAGGAAGTCCTGCACTTTGCCCATCTCTCCGGCCGGGTCAATGATCAGCCTCTCGCCGCTGACGAAGTGGATCTGAGAGAGGGGGAAGAACTGCAGCCAGTTCTCCAGGTGTAAGGCGTAGATCCCGATGCGGATCGCACTCCAAGAGGCGTCGATCAGGCCCAGGGTCCTGTTCTTGAAGGCCAGAACCTCAAAGGTTGGAATCTCCGGTTTCTTGGACAGTGTCTGGGTGTAGTCGGAAATGGCCCTGGTCACCGGGTTCCTCACCACCACGATCAGCTTGGTGTCCTTCGCCATCGAGAAGATCCGCTTTGGTGCCTCTCTGGTCACAAAGTAACTGGGCGTTTTCTCCATGGTGATCTGTCCGTCCAATGTCTTGGGCATCAAACTTCTAAAGACACAAAGAAAAATGGACTGCTTTAGAACTAGATCTTACTTTTATGTTCCAATTTCTACATTAACGATTTAGATGAAGGAATTGAGTGTAATATCTCCAAGTTTGCAGATGACACTAAGCTGGGTGGCGGTGTGAGCTGTGAGGAGGATGCTAAGAGGCTGCAGGGTGACTTGGACAGGTTAGGTGAGTGGGCAAATGGATGGCAGATGCAGTATAATGTGGATAAATGTGAGGTTATCCACTTTGATGGCAAAAACAGAATATTATCTGAATGGCAGCGGATTAGGAAAAGGGGAGGTGCAATGAGACCTGGGTGTCATGGTTCATCAGTCATTGAAAGTTGGCATGCAGGTACAGCAGGCGGTGAAGAAGGCAAATGGTATGTTGGCCTTCATAGCGAGGGGTTTTGAGTATAGGAGCAGGGAGGTCTTACTGCAGTTGTACAGGGCCTTGGTGAGGCCTCACCTGGAATATTGTGTTCAGTTTTGGTCTCCTAATCGGAGGAAGGACATTCTTGCTATTGAGGGAGTGCAGCGAAGGTTCACCAGACTGATTCCCGGGATGGCTGGACTGACATATGAGGAGAGACTGGATGGAGTAGGCTTATATTCACTGGAATTTAGAAGGATGAGAGGGGATCTCATAGAAACATATAAAATTCTGATGGGACTGGACAGGTTAGATGCAGGAAGAATGTTCCCGATGTTGGGGAAGTCCAGAACCAGGGGTCACAGTCTAAGGATAAGGGTAAGCCATTTAGGACCGAGATGAGCAGAAATTTCTTCACCCAGAGAGTGGTGAACCTGTGGAATTCTCTACCACAGAAAGTTGTTGATGCCAATTCACTAAAATATATTCAAGAGGGAGTTAGATATGGCCCTTATGGCTAAAGGGATCAAAGGGTATGGAGAGAAAGCAGGAAAGGGGTACTGAGGTGAATGATCAGCCATGATCATATTGAATGGCGGTGCAGGCTCGAAGGGCTGAGTGGCCTACTCCTGCACCTAATTTCTATGTTTCTATGTTTCTCTCCCCCTCCCCAACCCCCCAGAAGCAGTGACCCGGGCTGGAGTTTGGTTCAGCGTTTGGGTCTATCCTCAACCCTCAGCCAACTTCCCTCACACAGCCGGATGGGGACAGAGCCAGGCCCGCCCGCACACTGGGCCAGGGAGCCCGGAGATTGTTGCTGCACCATACTGCACCATACCGCAACTCACTCAGCACAGGCTCCCCACACAAGCAACAACCTTTACCCACTAACCCAGCGCGACAGCTCTGAGCCTCTCCCACACACCCAGGGTCAGTGAACTCCAACACCGGGTCATCGTGTGAAGACATTTCAACCCGCTCAGCGGCTCAAGTTGTGTTTAGTAGGATGGCGACTTACTTATCAATTTTGAAGGTACTTTTAAAGTGTAGTCACTGCTGTAATGTCAGAAAAATACCAGCCAAATTGTTTACAGCAAGCTCCCACAAACCAATGAAATAAGTGACCAGGTAATCTGTTTTAGTGATGTTGGTTGAGGGATAAATATTGGCCCCAGGACACTGGGGAAAACTCCCCTGCTCTTCTTCCTATAGTGACCATGGGGGCTTTTACTTTCCCGGAATAAATCAGACGAGGCCTCAGTGTAAAATCCCCGTTGAAAGATGGCAACTTGGACAATACAGCTCTCCCTCAGGACTGCCCCTCCGACAGTGTAACACTCCCTCAGTACTGCCCGTCCGACAGTACAGCTCTCCCTCAGTACTGCCCCTCCGACAGTGTGGCGCTCCCTCAGTACTGCCCGTCCGACAGTGCGGCACTCCCTCAGTACTGCCCCTCCGACAGTGAGGCACTCCTTCAGTACTGCCCCTCCGACAGTGAGGCACTCCCTCAGTACTGCCCCTCCGACAGTGCAGCGCTCCCTCAGTACTGCCCCTCCGACAGAGCTGCACTCCCTCAGTACTGCCCCTCCGACAGTGCAGCGCTCCCTCAGTACTGCCCCTCCGACAGTGCAGCGCTCCCTCAGTACTGCCCCTCCGACAGTGCAGCCCTCCCTCAGTATTGCCCCTCCGACAGTGCGGCACTCCCTCAGTACTGCCCCTTCAACAGTATTGCACTCCATCAGTACTGCCCCTCTGACAGTGCGGTGCTCCCTCAGTACTGCCCCTCCGACAGTGCAGCGCTCCCTCAGTACTGCCCCTCCGACAGTGCGGCATTCCCTCAGTACTGCCCCTCCGACAGTGCGGCATTCCCTCAGTACTGCCCCTCCGACAGTGCGACGTTCTGTCAGTACTGTCCCTCCGACAGTGCGGCATTCCCTCAGTACTGCCCCTCCGACAGTGCGGCACTCCCTCAGTACTGTCCCTCCGACAGTGCGGCATTCCCTCAGTACTGTCTCTCCGACAGTGCGGCATTCCCTCAGTACTGTCCCTCCGACAGTGCAGCGCTCCCTCAGTACTGCCCCTCCGACAGTGTGACACTCCCACAGTACTGCCCCTCCGACAGTGCGGCGCTCCCTCAGTACTGCCCCTCCGACAGTGCGGCGCTCCCTCAGTACCGCCCCTCCGACAGTGCAGCACTCCCTCAGTACTGCCCCTCCGACAGTGCAGCGCTCCCTCAGTACTGCCCCTCCGACAGTGCAGCACTCCCTCAGTACGGCCCCTCCGACAGTGCAGTGCTCCCTCAGTACTGCACTAGGAGTGTCAGCCTGGATTTTGTGCTCAAGTCTCTGGATTGGGACTCAGACCCATGACCTTGTGCCTCCGAGGTGGGAGTGCGACACCCTGAGCCACGGCTAAATCTGAAACAATACTAACGGGTATAAATTCTGTATCGCTCCGGTTGCCGGCGGTAACAGTTGGGAGACGCGGGACGTAGTGGCAGGCGGTGATATCTCCCTCCTCACCAAAGATTCGGGTCAACACCCCCAGAAGGAAATGGAATGCTAAATTAAGCGCTCACCTTCCTTCCTGGGGCGCTAATGGTAGCGTTTGTCCCAGCAGCTTGTACACTGGGCCGCGCAGCGCTGCTGTGTCCGAGGGCCCTTGCTCACTTAAAGGGAAGGACCTGTACTGCCGACTCTGCAAAAGTAAAGAGGGACTGACCCGGACCCCCAGGAGCTGGGGAACCGCGAGATCAGGCCGGCCCCCAGACTGACAGTGTGTGCGGCAGAGCCAGGGCCCCATGAAAATAACGTGCTGCACCAGCTTGTACATGAAACACAAAAGGTTAGTATGCAGGTACAGCAAGTGATCAGGAAGGGAAATGGAATGTTGGCCTTTATTGCAAGGGGGATAGAGTATAAAAGCAGAGAAGTCCTGCTACAACTGTACAGGGTATTGGTGAGGCCACACCTGGAGTACTGCGTACAGCTTTGGTCTCCGTATTTAAGGAAGGATATACTTGCATTGGAGGCTGTTCAGAGAAGGTTCACTCGGTTAATTCCGGAAATGAGGGGGTTGACTGATGAAGATAGGTTGAGCAGGTTGGGCTTTTACTCATTGGAGTTCAGAAGAATGAGAGGTGATCTTATCGAAACATATAAGATAATGAGGGGGCTCGACAAGATGGATGCAGGGAGGATATTTCCACTCATAGGGGAAACTAAAACTAGGGGGCATAGTCTCAGAATAAGGGTCCACCCATTTAAAACTGAGATGAGGAGGAATTTCTTCTCTCTGAGGGTTGTAAATCTGTGGAATTCTCTGCCCCAGAGAGCTGTGGAGGCTGGGTCATTGAATATATTTAAGGTGGAGATAGACAGATTTTTGAGCGATAAGGGAATAAAGGGTTATGGGGAGCGGGCGGGGAAGTGGAGCTAAGCCCATGATCAGATCGGCCATGATCGTATTGAATGGCGGAGCAGGCTCTTTTGTTCTTATGTAAAACAAAGGTATTTATTTTTGTAATTTCCCTCGGCCCCCACGCGGCTAACCATCGCCCCGGTAACCAGCCAGCTGCCCAATCCGCCCCCCACCCCCCCCCCCCACCCCATCCCCGCTGCTGCCGATGTTAGCGCCCAGCGATGCTCCCGGGGGCGGAAGTCAATCTGGGAGGCGGAGCACTAACGGGGCGTTGTGCGCAGCGATGACCTCACGGTCTCCGGGCGCAGCTGATCAGGGCGCAAACTGTAGCGCCGCCGCCAAATCCCGGTCCAATATGGCGGGAGGCGTTAACAGCGCTACGCCCGGGCACTAACATGTTTGCGCCCTGGGGCACTCCCAGGCATGAGAACGGGACGCGTAAATGAGTTGAATTTCTAGACCTAAGAGTTTTGCCAATATTCTCGTCTCTGTGTCTGGCACTAACGGGGGGTCAATTCCATTGGGAACCTGATTCCCCCCGGGGTACAGTTCTATTGGACCCTGACTCTCCCCGGGGTACAGTTTCATTGGGACCTTGATTCCCCTTGGGGTACAGTTCTGTAGGAACCTGATTTTCCCCCAGGGTCCAGTTCACTCGGACCCTGACTCTCCCCAGGGTACAGTTTTGTAGGACACTGACTCTCCCCGGGGTACAGTTCTGTCGGACCCTGATTCCCCCCGGGGTACAGTTCTGTCGGACACTGATTCTCCCCGAAGTACAGTTCACTAAGACCCTGATTCTCCCCGGGGTACAGTTCACTAGGACCCTGACTCTCCCCGGGGTACAGTTCTGTAGGACACTGACTCTCCCCAGGGTACAGTTCACTAGGACCCTGGCTCTCCCCAGGGTACAGTTCCATAGAACCTTGATTCCCCCGGGGCACAGTTCCAGAGACACTGACTTTCACTAGTTTACAGTTGACTGGAGAATTGCTGTATGACTGGTACTGTGTGTGTGCTGGAACTACCAATGCAATGTTTAAAGGAAAATTGGATATAATCTGCTAACAGAGGAAACAACAGGACTCAGGGAGAGGGTGGGGAAAGGTGAATGCCTGTGAATTGTTGCAGCAAAATGCAGCACAGACACAAGGGTCCGAAAGGCCTGCTTCTGTGATACAAACCTCGATTGTTGGATAGCTGTAATACAATAACAGTGGGTCGGATGGAGAAAGTGTGACAGATGGAAACAGACAGAGCGTAACCGAGAATGTGATTCTGTTACAGACCTTTCCAGTAGAAACAATAACATGCATGTTTGCAAAGCCCAATATCATTTCCATTCAGTCCGTGTTCCTCACCATATAATCCATTCACAGGAGGTATGAGAGCTAATGCTTTGTTCAAGCCTCACCTTGTATTTCGAGCAGATCTACATTCATAAGTTTACCAAAGAATTGAAATTAATTTCTCCTGGCAGTTTATCTCAGATTAATTACTGCCAGCACTTTTTCCCAAGCCGAAGCAATTTTTTGCCCTTTTTTTGAACAGAATCAATAATTCAACTTACCCATCGCCTGTTACCACTTATAGAAATATCCCGCCAGGCCGGATTGCTGCAATGTTAGCTTAGTATTTGCGGGTCGCGTGGGCTGTGCTTACATGTCATTTCACATTGGGAAAGTCTTTCGAATGGACCAGAACAGGCACAGTGTTTTATGGGATGTTGTTAGGGTTTAGATGCTGTTGATCAGCCTACATCCAGACACTAGGGTGTTGGAGATTCTGGGAGACCTGGAGAGGGTTATTAGACAGGGAGAATATAAGAACATAAGAAATAGGAGCAGGAGTCGGCCATTCGGCCCCTCTAGCCTGCTCCACCATTCAATAAGATCATGGCTGATCCGATCATGGACTCAGCTCCACTTCCCCGCCCGCTCCCCATAACCCTTCACTCACTTATCGTTCAAAAATCTGTCTATCTCCGCCTTAAATATATTCAATGACCCAGCCTCCACAGCTCTCTGGGGCAGAGAATTCCACAGATTTACAACCCTCTGAGAGAAGAAATTCCTCCTCATCTCAGTTTTAAATGGGCGGCCCCTTATTCTGAAACTAGACCCACTGGTTCTCGATTCCCCCACACGGGGAAACATCCTCTCTGCATCCACCCTGTCCAGCCCCCTCAGAATCTTATATATTTCGATAAAATCACCTCTCATTCTATTGACCTCCAATGAGTATAGGCCCAACCTGCTCAACCTTTCTTCATAAGAAAACACCTTCATCTCTGGAATCAACCGAGTGAACCTGGTGTCTGTAAAGCCAATGTCCCACTGCATTGGCTGAAGATGAGTACAGCAGGGTCTTGTGTAATTGGGAAATAGTGTCCTTGTAGAGTGTCAGCTGTGGCTCAGTGGGCATCACTCTTGCCTCACAGTGAGAAGGTCGTGGGTTCAAGTCCCACTCCAGAGACCTGAGTACAAAAATCCAGGCTGACACTCCAGTGCAGTACTGAGGAAGTGCCGCACTGTTGGAGGGACAGTACTGAGGGAGCGCCGCACTGTCGGAGGGACAGTACTGAGGGAGCGCCGCACTGTCGGAGGGGCAGTACTGAGGGAGCACAGCACTGTCGGAGGGGCAGTACTGAGGGAGCGCCGCACTGTCGGAGGGGCAGTACTGAGGGAGCGCCGCACTGTCGGAGGGACAGAACTGAGGGAGTGCCGCACTGTCGGAGGGACAGTACTGAGGGAGTGCCGCACTGTCGGAGGGACAGTACTGAGGGAGCGGTGCATTGTCGGAGGGGCAGTAATGAGGGAGTGCTGCACTGTCGGAGGGGCAGTACTGAGGGAGCACCGCAATGGCGGAGGGGCAGTACTGAGGGAGCACTGCACTATTGGAGATGCCGTCTTTTGGATGATCCTAAAAACCAAGGCCCCGTCTACTCTCTCAGGTGGATATAAAAGATCCCATGGCACTATTTCGACGAAGAGCAAGGAGTTCTCCCCATTGTCCTGAGGCCAATATTTATCCCTCAATCAACATCACTGAAAAAACAGGTGATCTGGTCATTATCACATTGCTGTGTGTGGGAGCTTGCTGTGCGCAAATTGGCTGCCGCGTTTCCTACCTTACAACAGTGACTACACTCCAAAAAGTACTTAATTGGCTGTAAAGTGCTTTGGGGCGTCGTTCTATCTTTCTGTCTGTAGGTGTACATGTGCATCTATGGCTAAATTTGTGTGTGTGCATGTGTATGTGCCCATGGTGATGGATGTGTGTGTCTACGGGTATGTGTTTGATGGGTCTGTCTTCTGAATGGAAGCAGACATCTACATCTGCTGAAATGGGGACAGTGTAGAGGGAGCTTTACTCTGTACGTAACACTTGCTGTACCTGCCCTGGGAGTGTTTGATGGGACAGTGTAGAGGGAGCTTTACTCTGTATCTAACTCGTGCTGTACCTGCCCTGGGAGTGTTTGATGGGACAGTGTCGAGGGAGCTTTACTCTGTATCTAACCCCCTGTACCTGCCCTGGGAGTGTTTGATGGGACAATGTAGAGCGAGCTTTACTCTGTATCTAACCCCATGCTGTACCTGCCCTGGGAGTGTTTGGTGGGACAGTGTAGAGGGAGCTTTACTCTGTATCTAACCCCCTGTACCTGCCCTGGGAGTGTTTGATGGGACAGTGTAGAGGGAGCTTTACTCTGTATCTAATCTAACGCTAACCATAAATTGACGTGATAAATAGAAGCTCGCTGCTGGGTGAGATGATCCATATCCCACACACCCTGTATGCTGTTCCAGTCTTAGACCGATGGTTGTGGAATGCAGCATGAGAAATGGACACTACACAACATAAACATATAGATATGTCTGGGCTGCATACTGCGGGAAAGGGAGCAATACATCAATGATTTTTTTAATCAGTTAATACATGAAGGAAGATGTGCTGGTGTGTTTATCACCTTTTCCAACTTAGATGTCAGAGCAAGGGCCAACAGCTGCCTGAAGTGTAGAATGATATACTCGAGTGAGTAGCAACTGGTGTATTACAGCACCCGATCTGCACTCATCCTCTGTTTCTTCACTTGTCCCATTACCATCTCCTCATCCCCATTGTCTCTCTAATCTCTCCTGCCTTCCACCCTATCACGGACCTTCCCTTTTATTTGTCCCTCCCATCCCTCCTTTCCCTGTCCCGGCCCTTGCTTAAAAACACGTTACATCTCAAACCTTTTCCAGTTCTGATGAAAAGTCATGGACCTGAAATGTTAACTGTTTTTATCTCCACAGATGCTGCCTGACCCGCTGAGATTTCCAGCATTTTCTGATTTCATTTCAGCATCCGCAATATTTTGTTTTGTATTACAGTAGGAATTGGGTTGCCAACGCTGGTTGGATATATTCCTGGAAGGTTCATCTGCACATCTACCTATCTGGCCACGAAGCACCCCTGCAGGTCAAGCAGCCCTCCTCAATCTCCAATACTTTTATAACTAAAGAATGAAAGCTTCCAAAGACATTTGTTAGCCGTGGCTCAGTGGGTAGCACTCTCGCCTCTGAGTCAGAAGGTCGTGGGTTCAAGTCCCACTCCAGGGACTTGAGCACCAAAATCCAGGCTGACATTCCAGTGCAGTGCTGAGGAAGTGCTGCACTGTCGGAGGGGCTGTACTGAGGGAGTACCGCACTGTCGGAGGGGCAGTACTGAGGGAGCTCCGTACTGAGGGAGTGCCGCACTGTCGGAGGGGCAGTACTGAGGGAGTGCCGCACTGTCGGAGGGGCAGTACTGAGGGAGCCCCGCACTGTCGGAGGGGCAGTACTGAGGGAGTACCGCACTGTCGGTGGGGCAGTACTGACGGAGTGCTGCACTGTCGGAGGGGCTGTACTGAGGGAGTACCGCACTGTCGGAGGGGCAGTACTGAGGGAGCCCCGTACTGAGGGAGTGCCGCACTGTCGGAGGGGCAGTACTGACGGAGTGCCGCACTGTCGGAGGGGCAGTACTGAGCGAGTGCCGCACTGTCGGAGGGGCAGTACTGAGGGAGAGCCACACTGTCGGAGGGGCAGTACTGAGGGAGTGCCACACTGTCGGAGGGGCAGTACTGAGGAAGTGCCGTACTGTCGGAGGGGCAGTACTGAGGGAGTGCCGCACTGTCGGTGGGGGCAGTGCTGAGAGAGCGCTGCACTGTCAGAGATGCCGTATTTTCAATGAGACGTCAAACCGAGATCCCGTCTGCTCTCTCAGGTAAAGATCCCATAGTATTATTTTGAAGAAGAGCAGGGGAATTCTCCCCGGTGTCCCGGGGTCAATATTTATCCCTCTATCAACATCTAAAACAGATTATCTGGTCATTATCACGTTGCTGTTTGTGCGAGCTTGCTGTGTGCAAATTAGCTGCCGTGTTTCCCACATTACAGAGAGCTGTGGAGGCTGGGTCATTGAATATATTTAAGGCGGAGATAGACAGAGTTTTGAGCGATAAGGAAGTCAAGGGCGGGGAAGTGGAGCTGAGTCCATGATCGGATCAGCCATGATCTTATTGAATGGCGGAGCAGGCTCGAGGGGCCCTATAGCCGACTCCTGCCCCAATACCTATGTTCTTATTACGACAGTGACTACACTCCAAAACATACTTAATTGGCTGTCATGCGCTTTGAAACGTCCAGTGGTCGTGAAAGGCGCTATATAAATGCAAGTCTTTCCTTTCCATTGAAAAAGCACACCATTTGTTCAAGCTCCCATACTGTTTCTCCCGGTTGCTCACAGCGGTGATACGGAGATTAATCTGTTATTCCCAGAGACCCCAGGACAACCCTTGGGGCTTGGTAATTCTAACTGAGAATATTCCAGCCTTACTTCATTCTTTTTTCTTTCACAGATCTCAGTGGAGGAGAGCGATGGGCAGGACACGGCTGTGGAGCACTTAGACAGACGCATCCGACTCATAAATGTGTGATTTAAAGGGGACAGGACAGTGCCAACAGAGTGTTAATTAAAGAGGCTTTGACGATAAGCCGGCCCTTTAAACAGAGACAAGACCCTCACTGATAGTGTAGCAGCGTGAGATTACATCTGGCCCTACTGCTACACCACAAATCTGGTAATCTATTGATGAGGAACTAGCTCTTTAATCGATTGATCAGGAACTATCCCTGTAATCTATTGATCAGGAACAATACCTGTAATCTATTGATCAGGAACCTATCCTGTAATCTATTGATCAGGAACCATCCCTGTAATCTATTGATCAAGAAGTAGCCCTGCAATCTATTGATCAGGAACTAGCCCTGTAATCTATTGATCAGGAACCTATTCTGTAATCTATTGATCAGGAACCTATCCTGTAATCCATTGATCAGGAACCATCCCTGTAATCTATTGATCAAGAAGTAGCCCTGCAATCTATTGATCAGGAACTAGCCCTGTAATCTATTGATCTGGAACTATCCCTGTAATCTATTGATCAGGAACCTATCCTGTAATCTATTGATCAGGAACTAGCTCTTTAATCTATTGATCAGGAACTATCCCTGTAATCTATTGATCAGGAACCTATCCTGTAATCTATTGATCAGGAACCATCCCTGTAATCTATTGATCAACAAGTAGCCCTGCAATCTATTGATCAGGAACTAGCCCTGTAATCTATTGATCTGGAACTATCCCTGTAATCTATTGGTCAGGGACGAGCCCTGTAATCTATTGATCAGGAACTAGCCCTGTAATCTATTGATCAGGAACGATCCCTGTAATCTGTTCATCAGGAACTATCCCTGTAATCTATTGGTCAGGAATAGCCCTGTAATCTATTGATCAGGAACTATCCCTGTAATCTATTGATCAGGAACTATCCCTGTAATCTATTGATCAGGAACTAGCCCTGTAATCTATTGATCAGGAACTAGCCCTGTAATCTATTGATCAGGAAACAGCCCTGTAATCTATGGGTCAGGAACCAGCCCTGTAATCTATTGATCAGGAACTATCCCTGTAATCTATTGATGAGGAACTATCCTGTAATCTATTGATCAGGAACCAGCACTGTAACCTTTTGATCTGGAATTATCCATGTAATCAATTGATCTGGAACTATCCCTCTAATCTATTGATCAGGAACTATCCCTGTAATCTATTGATCAGGAGCTATCCCTGTAATCTATTGATCAGGAACTCTCCCTGTAATCTATTGATCAGGAACTAGCCCTGTAATCTGTTCATCATGAACTAGCCCTGTAATCTATTGATCAGGAACCAGCCTTGTAACCTATTGATCTGGAACTATCCCTGTAATCTATTGATCAGGAACAATCCCTGTAATCTATTGAACAGGAGCTATCCCTGTAATCTATTGATCAGGAACTATCCCTGTAATCTATTGATCAGGAACTCACTCTGTAATCTATTGGTCAGGAACTATCCCTGTAACCTATTGATCTGGAGTTATCCCTGTAATCTATTGATCAGGAGCTATCCCTGTAATCTATTGATCAGGAACTATCCCTGTAATCTAGTGATCAGGAACTAGCCCTATAATCTGTTGATCAGGAACTAGCCCTGTAATCTATTGATCAGGAAGCAGCCTTGTAACCTATTGATCAGGATCTACCCCTGTAATCTATTGATCAGGAGCTATCCCTGTAATCTATTGGTCACGAACTATCCCTGTAATCTATTGATCAGCAACTAGCCCTGTAATCTATTGATCTGGAACTATCCCTGTAATCAGTTGATCAGGAACCAGCCCTGTAATCTATTGATCAGGAAGCAGCCCTGTAACCTATTGATCAGGATCTACCCCTGTAATCTATTGATCAGGAACTATCCCTGTAATCTATTGATCGGGATCTAGCCTTGTAATCTGTTGATCAGGAACTAGCCTTGTAATCTATTGATCAGGAACCAGCCCTGTAACCTTTTGAAATGGAACTATCACTGTAATCTATTGTCCAGCACCTAGCCATGTAATCTATTGATCAGGAACCATCCCTGTAATCTATTGATCAAGAAGTAGCCCTGTAATCTATTGATCAGGAACTAGCCCTGTAATCTATTGATCAGGAATGATCCCTGTAATCTGTTCATCAGGAACTATCCCTGTAATCTATTGGTCAGGAATAGCCCTGTAATCTATTGATCAGGAACTATCCCTGTAATCTAATGATCAGGAACTATCCCTGCAATCTATTGATCAGGAACTAGCCCTGTAATCTATTGATCACGAACCAGCCCTGTAATCTATTGATCAGGAACCTACCCTGTAATCTATTTATCAGGAACTAGCCCTGTAATCTATTGATAAGGAACTATCCCTGTAATCTATTGATCAGGAAACAGTCCTGTAATCTATTGGTCAGGAACCAGCCCTGTAATCTATTGATCAGGAACTATCCCTGTAATCTATTGATCAGGAACTATCCCTGTAATCAATTGATCAGGAACCAGCCCTCTAATCCATTGATCAGGAACTAGCCCTGTAATCTATTGATCAGGAACCATCCCTGTAATCTATTGATCAAAAAGTAGCCCTGTAATCTATTGATCAGGAACTAGCCCTGTAATCTATTGATCTGGAACTATCCCTGTAATCTATTGGTCAGGGACGAGCCCTGTAATCTATTGATCAGGAACTAGCCCTGTAATCTATTGATCAGGAACGATCCCTGTAATCTGTTCATCAGGAACTATCCCTGTAATCTATTGATCAGTAACTAGCTCTGTAATCTATTGATCAGGAACTATCCCTGTAATCTATTGGTATGGAACTAGCCCTGTAATCTATTGATCAGGAACTAGCCCTGTAATCTATTGATCTGGAACTATCCCTGTAATTTGTTGATCAGGAAATATCCCTGTAATCTATTGATCGGGAACCAGCCCTGTAATCTATTGATCAGGAACCTACCCTGTAATCTATTGATCAGGAACTATCCCTGTAATCTAATGATCAGGAACTATCCCTGTAATCTATTGATCAGGAACTAGCCCTGTAATCTATTGATCATGAACCAGCCCTGTAATTTATTGATCAGGAACCTACCCTGTAATCTATTGATCAGGAACTAACCCTGTAATCTATTGATCAGGAACTATCCCTGTAATCTATTGATCAGGAAACAGCCCTGTAATCTATTGGTCAGGAATCAGCCCTGTAATCTATTGATCCGGAACTATCCCTGTAATCTATTGATCAGGAACTATCCTGTAATCTATTGATCAAGAACTAGCCCTGTAATCTATTGATCTGGAAGTATCCCTGTAATCTATTGATCAGGAACTATCCCTGTAATCTATTGATCAGGAACTATCCCTGTAAGTTATTGATCAGGAATCAGCTCTCTAATCCATTGATCAGTAACAAGCCCTGTAATCTATTGATCAGGAACCCACCCTGTAATCTATTGATCAGAAACTAGCCCTGTAATCTGTTGATCAGGTACCAGCCCTGTAATCTATTGATCAGGAAATATCCTGTAATCTATTGATCAGGAACAATCCCTGTAATCTATTGATCAGGAACTATCCTGTAATCTATTGATCAGGAAATATCCTGTAATCTATTGATCAGGAACAATCCCTGTAATCTATTGATCAGGAACTATCCCTGTAATCTATTGATCAGGAACTATTCCTGTAATCTATTTATCGGGAACTAGCCCTGTAATCTATTGATCATGAACGAGCCCTGTAATCGGTTGATCAGGAACTAGCCCTGTAATCTACTGATCAGGAACCAGCCCTGTAACCTATTGAACTGGAATTATCCCTTTAATCTATTGATCAGGAACTATCCCTGTAATCTATTGATCAGCAACGAGCCCTCGAATCTATTGATCAGGAACTATTCCTGTAATCTATTGATCACGGATTATCCCTGTAATATATTGATCAGGGACTAGCCCTGTAATCTATTGATCAGGAGCTATCCCTGTAATCTGTTGATCAGGAACTATCCCTGTAATTTATTGATCAGGAACTATCCCTGTAATCTATTGATCAGGAATCAGCTCTCTAATCCATTGATCAGGAACTAGCCCTGTAATCTATTGATCAGGAACTAGCCCTGTAATCTATTGATCAGGAACCATCCCTGTAATCTATTGATCAAGAAGTAGACCTGTAATCTATTGATCAGGAACTAGCCCTGTAATCTATTGATCTGGAACTATCCCTGTAATCTATTGGTCAGGGACGAGCCCTGTAATCTATTGATCT
This sequence comes from Pristiophorus japonicus, assembly GCF_044704955.1. Taxonomy (NCBI): domain Eukaryota; kingdom Metazoa; phylum Chordata; class Chondrichthyes; family Pristiophoridae; genus Pristiophorus; species Pristiophorus japonicus. The sequence goes on along the minus strand of NC_091991.1, from coordinate 183,249,864 downwards.
GGAACTATCCCTGTAATCTATTGGTCAGGGACGAGCCCTGTAATCTATTGATCAGGAACTGGCCCTGTAATCAATTGATCAGGAACCAGCCCTGTAATGTATTGATCTGGAACCAGCCCTCTTATCTATTGTCCAGGACTTAGCCATGTAATCTATTGATCAAGAACTAGCCCTGTAATCTATTGATCAGGAGCTATCCCTGTAATCTGTTGATCAGGAACTATCCCTGTAATTTATTGATCAGAAACTATCCCTGTAATCTATTGATCAGGAATCAGCTCTCTAATCCATTGATCAGGAACTAGCCCTGTAATCTATTGATCAGGAACTATCACTGTAATCTATTGATCAGGAACTATCCCTGTAATCTATTTATCGGGAACTAGCCCTGTAATCTATTGATCATGAACGAGCCCTGTAATCGGTTGATCAGGAACTAGCCCTGTAATCTACTGATCAGGATCCAGCCCTGTAACCTATTGAACTGGAATTATCCCTTTAATCTATTGATCAGGAACTATCCCTGTAATCTATTGATCAGCAACGAGCCCTCGAATCTATTGATCAGGAACTATCCCTGTAATCTATTGATCAGCAACGAGCCCTCGAATCTATTGATCAGGAACTATTCCTGTAATCTATTGATCTGGAACTATCCCTGTAATCTATTGATCTGGAACTATCCCTGTAATCTATTGATCAGGAACTAGCAATGAAATCTATTGATCCGGAACCAGCACTGTAACCTATTGATCTGGAATTATCCCTGTAATCTATTGATCTGGCATTATCCCTGTAATCTATAGATCAGGAGCTATCCCTGTAATCTACTGATCAGGAACTATCCCTAAAATCTACTGATCAGGAACTATCCCTGTAATCTATTGATCAGGAACTAGCCCTGTAATCTATTGATCAGTAACTAGCCCTGTAATCTATTGGTCAGGAACTCTCCCTGTAATCTATTGATCAGGAACTAGCCCTGTAATCTGTTGATCAGGAACTAGTCCTGTAATCTATTGATCAGGAACCAGCCCTGTAACCTATTGATCTGGTATTATCCCTGTAATCTATTGATCAGGAATCACCCTGTAATCTATTGATCAGTAACTAGCCCTGCAATCTACTGATCAGGAACTATCCTTCTAATCTATTGATCAGCAACTAGCCCTGTAATCTATTGGTCAGGAATTAGCCCTGTAATCTATTGATCAGGAACGATCCCTGTAATCAATTGATCTAGGATTATCCCTGTAATCTATTGATCAGGAACTAGCCCTGCAATCCATTGATCAGGAACTATCCCTGTAATCTATTGATCAGGAACCAGCCCTGTAATCTATTGATCAGGAACCTACCCTGTAATCTATTGATCAGGAACTAGCCCTGTAATCTATTGATAAGGAACGATCCCTGTAATCTGTTCATCAGGATCTATCCCTGTAATCTATTGGTCAGGAACAGCCCTGTAATCTATTGATCAGGAACTATCCCTGTAATCTATTGATCAGGAAACAGCCCTGTAATCTATTGATCAGGAACCTACCCTGTAATCCATTGATCCGTAACTAGCCCTGTAATCTAATGATCAGGAACCATCCCTGTAATCTATTGATCAGGAACTAGCTCTATAATCTATTGATCAGGAACTATCCCTGTAATCTATTGGTACGGAAGTAGCCCTGTAATCTATTGATCAGGAACTAACCCTATAATCTATTGATCTGGAGCTATCCCTGTAATTTGTTGATCAGGAAATATCCCTGTAATCTATTGATCAGGAACCAGCCCTGTAATCTATTGACCAGGAACCTATCCTGTAATCTATTGATCAGGAACTATCCCTGTAATCTATTGATCAGGAATTATCCTGTAATCTATTGGTCAGGGACGAGCCCTGTAATCTATTGATCAGGAGCTATCCCTGTAATCTACTGATCAGGAATTATCCCTAAAATCTACTGATCAGGAACTATCCCTGTAATCTATTGATCAGGAACTAGCCCTGTAATCTATTGATCAGTAACTAGCCCTGTAATCTATTGATCAGGAACTCACCCTGTAATATGTTGGTCAGGAACTATCCCTGTAATCTATTGATCAGGAACTCTCCCTGTAATCTATTGATCAGGAACTAGCCCTGTAATCTGTTGATCAGCAACTACTCCTGTAATCTATTGATCAGGAACCAGCCCTGTAACCTATTGATCTGGTATTATCCCTGTCATCTATTGATCAGGAATCACCCTGTAATCTATTGATCAGTAACTAGCCCTGCAATCTACTGATCAGGAACTATCCTTCTAATCTATTGATCAGCAACTAGCCCTGTAATCTATTGGTACGGAAGTAGCCCTGTAACCTATTGATCAGGAACTAGCCCTGTAATCTATTGACCTGGAGCTATCCCTGTAATTTGTTGATCAGGAAATATCCCTGTAATCTATTGATCAGGAACCAGCCCTGTAATCTATTGACCAGGAACCTATCCTGTAATCTATTGATCAGGAACTATCCCTGTAATCTATTGATCAGGAATTATCCTGTAATCTATTGATCAGGAACTATCCCTGTAATCTATTGATTGGGAACTAGCCCTGTAATCTATTGATCATGAACTAGCCCTGCAATCTGTTGATCAGGAACTAGCCCTGTAATCTATTGATCAGGAACCAGCCCTGTAACCTATTGATCTGGAATTATCCCTTTAATCAATAATCAGGCACTATCCCTGTAATCTATTGATCAGGAACCAGCCCTGTAATCTATTGATCAGGAACTATCCCTGTAATATATTGATCAGGAACTATCCCTGTAACCTGTTGATCAGGAACTAGCCCTGTGATCTATTGATCAGGAACCAGCCCTGTAACCTATTGATCTGGAACTATCCCTGCAATATATTGATCTGGAACTATCCCTGTAATCTATTGATCTGGAACTATCCCTGTAATCTATTGATCAGGAACTAGCAATGAAATCTATTGATCCGGAACCAGCACTGTAACCTATTGATCTGGAATTATCCCTGTAATCTATTGATCTGGCATTATCCCTGTAATCTATAGATCAGGAGCTATCCCTGTAATCTACTGATCAGGAACTATCCCTAAAATCTACTGATCAGGAACTATCCCTGTAATCTATTGATCAGGAACTAGCCCTGTAATCTATTGATCAGTAACTAGCCCTGTAATCTATTGGTCAGGAACTCTCCCTGTAATCTATTGATCAGGAACTAGCCCTGTAATCTGTTGATCAGGAACTAGTCCTGTAATCTATTGATCAGGAACCAGCCCTGTAACCTATTGATCTGGTATTATCCCTGTAATCTATTGATCAGGAATCACCCTGTAATCTATTGATCAGTAACTAGCCCTGCAATCTACTGATCAGGAACTATCCTTCTAATCTATTGATCAGCAACTAGCCCTGTAATCTATTGGTCAGGAATTAGCCCTGTAATCTATTGATCAGGAATGATCCCTGTAATCAATTGATCTAGGATTATCCCTGTAATCTATTGATCAGGAACTAGCCCTGCAATCCATTGATCAGGAACTATCCCTGTAATCTATTGATCAGGAACCAGCCCTGTAATCTATTGATCAGGAACCTACCCTGTAATCTATTGATCAGGAACTAGCCCTGTAATCTAATGATCAGGAACTATCCCTGTAATCTATTGCTCAGGAACCAGCACTGTAACCTATTGATCTGGAATTATCCCTGTAATCTATTGATCTGGCACTATCCCTGTAATCTATTGATCAGGAGCTATCCCTGTAATCTACTGATCAGGAACTATCCCTAAAATCTACTGATCAGGAACTATCCCTTAATCTATTGATCAGGAACTAGCCCTGTAATCCATTGATCAGTAACTAGCCCTGTAATCTATTGATCAGGAACTATCCCTGTAATCTGTTGATCAGGAATAGTCCTGTAATCTATTGATCAGGAACCAGCCCTGTAACCTATTGATCTGGTATTATCCCTGTAATCTATTGATCAGGAATCACCCTGTAATCTATTGATCAGTAACTAGCCCTGCAATCTACTGATCAGGAACTATCCTTCTAATCTATTGATCAGCAACTAGCCCTGTAATCTATTGGTCAGGAACTAGCCCTGTAATCTATTGATCAGGAACGATCCGTGTAATCAATTGATCACGGATTATCCCTGTAATCTATTGATCAGGAACTAGCCCTGCAATCCATTGATCAGGAACTATCCCTGTAATCTATTGCTCAGGAACCAGCCCTGTAATCTATTGATCAGGAACCTACCCTGTAATCTATTGATCAGTAACTAGCCCTGTAATCTAATGATCAGGAACTATCCCTGTAATCTATTGATCAGGAACTAGCTCTGTAATCTATTGATCAGGAATTATCCCTGTAATCTATTGATCGGGAACTACCCCTGTAATCTATTGACCAGGAACTAGCCCTGTAATCTATTGATCAGTAACCAGCCCTGTAATCTATTGATCAGGAACTAGCCCTGTAATCTATTGATCAGGAACCATCCCTGTAATCTATTGATCAAAAGGTAGCCCTCTAATCTATTGATCAGGAACTAGCCGTGTAATCTATTGATCTGGAACTATCCCTGTAATCTATTGGTCAGGGACGAGCCCTGTAATCTATTGATCAGGAACTAGCCTTGTAATCTATTTATCAGCAATGATCCCTGTAATCTGTTCATCAGGAACTATCCCTGTAATCTATTGATCAGGAACTAGCTCTGTAATCTATTGATCAGGAACTATCCCTGTAATCTATTGATCAGGAACTAGCCCTGTAATCTATTGATCAGTAACTAGCCCTGTAATCTATTGATCAGGAACTCACCCTGTAATCTGTTGGTCAGGAACTATCCCTGTAATCTATTGATCAGGAACTATCCCTGTAATCTGTTGATCAGGAATAGTCCTGTAATCTATTGATCAGGAACCAGCCCTGTAACCTATTGATCTGGTATTATCCCTGTAATCTATTGATCAGGAATCACCCTGTAATCTATTGATCAGTAACTAGCACTGCAATCTACTGATCAGGAACTATCCTTCTAATCTATTGATCAGGAACGATCCCTGTAATCAATTGATCACGGATTATCCCTGTAATCTATTGATCAGGAACTAGCCCTGCAATCCATTGATCAGGAACTATCCCTGTAATCTATTGATCAGGAACCAGCCCTGTAATCTAATGATCAGGAACTATCCCTGTAATCTATTGATCAGGAACTAGCTCTGTAATCTATTGATCAGGAACTATCCCTGTAATCTATTGATCTAGTACTATCCCTGTAATTTGTTGATCAGGAAATATCCCTGTAATCTATTGATCAGGAACCAGCTCTGTAAGCTATTGATCAGGAACTAGCCCTGTAATCTATTGATCTGGAACTATCCCTGTAACCTATTGGTCAGGGATGAGCCCTGTAATCTATTGATCAGGAACGATCCCTGTAATCTGTTCATCAGGAACTATCCCTGTAATCTATTGGTCAGGAATAGCCCTGTAATCTATTGATCAGGAACTATCCCTGTAATCTATTGATCAGGAACCAGCCCTGTAATCTATTGATCAGGAACCTACCCTGTAATCTATTGATCAGGAACTGTCCCTGTAATCTAATGATCAGGAGCTATCCCTGTAATCTATTGATCAGGAACCTACCCTGTAATCTATTGATCAGGAACTGTCCCTGTAATCTAATGATCAGGAACTATCCCTGTAATCTATTGATCAGGAACTAGCCCTGTAATCTATTGATCTGGAACTATCCCTGTAATTTGTTGATCAGGAAATATCCCTGTAATCGATTGATCTGGAACTATCCCTGTAATTTGTTGATCAGGAAATATCCCTGTAATCTATTGATCAGGAACTAGCCCTGTAATCTATTGATCTGGAACTATCCCTGTAATTTGTTGATCAGGAAATATCCCTGTAATCTATTGATCAGGAACCATCCCTGTAATCTATTGATCAGGAACCTACCCTGTAATCTATTGATCAGGAACTATCCCTGTAATCTATTGATCAGTTGCTAGCCCTGTAATCTATTGATCTGGAACAATCCCTGTAATTTGTTGATCAGGAAATATCCCTGTAATCTATTGATCAGGAACTAGCCCTGTAATCTATTGATCAGGAACCTACCCTGTAATCTATTGATCAGGAACTAACCCTGTAATCTAATGATCAGGAACTATCCCTGTAATCTATTGATCAGGAACTAGCTCTGTAATCTATTGATCAGGAACTATCCCTGTAATCTATTGGTACGGATCTAGCCCTGTAATCTATTGGTCAGGGACGAGCCCTGTAATCTATTGATCAGGAACTAGCCCTGTAATCTATTCATCAGGAACGATCCCTGTAATCTGTTCATCAGAAACTATCCCTGTAATCTATTGATCAGGATCCAGCCCTGTAATCTATTGATCAGGAACCAATCCTGTAATCTATTGATCAGGAACCATCCCTGTAATCTATTGATCAAGAAGTAGCCCTGTAATCTATTGATCAGGAACTAGCCCTGTAATCTATTGATCTGGAACTATCCCTGTAATCTATTGGTCAGGGACGAGCCCTGTAATCTATTGATCAGGAACTAGCCCTGTAATCTATTCATCAGGAACGATCCCTGTAATCTGTTCATCAGAAACTATCCCTGTAATCTATTGGTCAGGAATAGCCCTGTAATCTATTGATCAGGAACTTTCCCTGTAATTGTTGATCAGGAACCAGCACTGTAATATATTGATCAGGAACCTACCCTGTAATCTATTGATCAGGAACCATCCCTGTAATCTAATGATCAGGAACTCACCCTGTAATCTATTGGTCAGGAACTATCCCTGTAACCTATTGATCTGGAGTTATCCCTGTAATCTATTGATCAGGAGCTATCCCTGTAATCTATTGATCAGGAACTAGCCCTGTAATCTATTGATCAGGAAGCAGCCCTGTCACCTATTGATCAGGATCTACCCCTGTAATCTATTGGTCAGGAGCTATCCCTGTAATCTATTGGTCAGGAACTATCCCTGTAATCTATTGATCAGCAACTAGCCCTGTAATCTATTGATCTGGAACTATCCCTGTAATCTGTTGCTCAGGAACCAGCCCTGTAATCTATTGATCAGGAACCTATCCTGTAATCTATTGATCAGGAACTATCCCTGTAATCTATTGATCGGGAACTAGCCCTGTAATCTGTTGATCAGGAACTAGCCCTGTAATCTATTGATCAGGAACCAGCCCTGTAATGTATTGATCTGGAACCAGCCCTCTTATCTATTGTCCAGGACTTAGCCATGTAATCTATTGATCAAGAACTATCCCTGTAATCTATTGATCAGGAACGACTCCTGTAATCAATTGATCACGGATTATCCATGTAATCTATTGATCAGGAACTAGCCCTGTAATCTATTCATCAGGAACTAGACCTGTAATCAATTGATCAGGAACCAGCCCTCTAATCAATTGATCATGAACTAGCCCTGTAATCTATTGATCAGGAACTATCCCTGTAATCTATTGATCAGGAACTATCCCTGTAATTTATTGATCAGGAATCAGCTCTCTAATCCATTGATCAGTAACAAGCCCTGTAATCTATTGATCAGGAACCCACCCTGTAATCTATTGATCAGAAACTAGCCCTGTAATCTGTTGATCAGGTACCAGCCCTGTAATCTATTGATCAGGAAATATCCTGTAATCTATTGATCAGGAACAATCCCTGTAATCTATTGATCAGGAACTATCCTGTAATCTATTGATCAGGAAATATCCTGTAATCTATTGATCAGGAACAATCCCTGTAATCTATTGATCAGGAACTATCCCTGTAATCGATTGATCAGGAACTATCCCCGTAATCTATTTATCGGGAACTATTCCTGTAATCTATTGATCAGGAAATATCCTGTAACCTATTGAACTGGAATTATCCCTTTAATCTATTGATCAGGAACTATCCCTGTAATCTATTGATCAGCAACGAGCCCTCGAATCTATTGATCAGGAACTATTCCTGTAATCTATTGATCACGGATTATCCCTGTAATATATTGATCAGGGACTAGCCCTGTAATCTATTGATCAGGAGCTATCCCTGTAATCTGTTGATCAGGAACTATCCCTGTAATTTATTGATCAGGAACTATCCCTGTAATCTATTGATCAGGAATCAGCTCTCTAATCCATTGATCAGGAACTAGCCCTGTAATCTATTGATCAGGAACCAGCCCTGTAATCTATTGATCAGGAACCATCCCTGTAGTCTATTGATCAAGAAGTAGCCCTGTAATCTATTGATCAGGAACTAGCCCTGTAACCTATTGATCAGGAATCAGCTCTCTAATCCATTGATCAGGAACTAGCCCTGTAATCTATTGATCAGGAACCAGCCCTGTAATCTATTGATCAGGAACCATCCCTGTAATCTATTGATCAAGAAGTAGCCCTGTAATCTATTGATCAGGAACTAGCCCTGTAATCTATTGATCTGGAACTATCTCTGTAATCTATTGGTCAGGAACGAGCCCTGTAATCTATTGATCAGGAACTAGCCCTGTAACCTATTGATCAGGAATCAGCTCTCCAATCCATTGATCAGGAACTAGCCCTGTAATTTATTGATCAGGAACTAGCCCTGTAATCTATTGATCAGGAACAATCCCTGTAATCTATTGATCAAGAAGTAGCCCTGTAATCTATTGATCAGGAACTAGCCCTGTAATCTATTGATCTGGAACTATCCCTGTAATCTATTGGTCAGGGACGAGCCCTGTAATCTATTGATCTGGAACTATCCCTGTAATCTATTGGTCAGGGACGAGCCCTGTAATCTATTGATCAGGAACTGGCCCTGTAATCAATTGATCAGGAACCAGCCCTGTAATGTATTGATCTGGAACCAGCCCTCTTATCTATTGTCCAGGACTTAGCCATGTAATCTATTGATCAAGAACTATCCCTGTAATCTATTGATCAGGAACGACTCCTGTAATCAATTGATCACAGATTATCCGTGTAATCTATTGATCAGGAACTAGCCCTGTAATCTATTGATCAGGAACTAGACCTGTAATCAATTGATCAGGAACCAGCCCTCTAATCTATTGATCAGCAACTAGCCCTGTAATCTATTGATCAGGAACTATCCCTGTAATCTATTGATCAGGAACTATCCCTGTAATTTATTGATCAGGAATCAGCTCGCTAATCCATTGATCAGTAACAAGCCCTGTAATCTATTGATCAGGAACCCACCCTGTAATCGATTGATCAGAAACTAGCCCTGTAATCTGTTGATCAGGTACCAGCCCTGTAATCTATTGATCAGGAACAATCCCTGTAATCTATTGATCAGGAACTATCCCTGTAATCTATTTATCGGGAACTAGCCCTGTAATCTATTGATCATGAACGAGCCATGTAATCGGTTGATCAGGAACTAGCCCTGTAATCTACTGATCAGGAACCAGCCCTGTAACCTATTGAACTGGAATTATCCCTTTAATCTATTGATCAGGAACTATCCCTGTAATCTATTGATCAGCAACGAGCCCTCGAATCTATTGATCAGGAACTATTCCTGTAATCTATTGATCACGGATTATCCCTGTAATATATTGATCAGGGACTAGCCCTGTAATCTATTGATCAGGAGCTATCCCTATAATCTGTTGATCAGGAACTATCCCTGTAATTTATTGATCAGGAACTATCCCTGTAATCTATTGATCAGGAATCAGCTCTCTAATCCATTGATCAGGAACTAGCCCTGTAATCTATTGATCAGGAACCAGCCCTGTAATCTATTGATCAGGAACCATCCCTGTAATCTATTGATCAAGAAGTAGCCCTGTAATCTATTGATCAGGAACTAGCCCTGTAATCTATTGATCTGGAACTATCCCTGTAATCTATTGGTCAGGAACGAGCCCTGTAATCTATTGATCAGAAACTAGCCCTGAAACCTATTGATCAGGAATCAGTTCTCCAATCCATTGATGAGGAACTAGTCCTGTAATTTATTGATCAGGAACTAGCCCTGTAATCTATTGATCAGGAACCATCCCTGTAATCTATTGATCAAGAAGTAGCCCTGTAATCTATTGATCAGGAACTAGCCCTGTAATCTATTGATCTGGAACTATCCCTGTAATCTATTGGTCAGGAACGAGCCCTGTAATCTATTGATCAGGAACTAGCCCTGTAATCTATTGATAAGGAACGATCCCTGTAATCTGTTCATCAGGATCGATCCCTGTAATCTATTGGTCAGGAACAGCCCTGTAATCTATTGATCAGGAACTATCCCTGTAATCTATTGATCAGGAAACAGCCCTGTAATCTATTGATCAGGAACCTACCCTGTAATCTATTGATCAGAAACTAGCTCTGTAATCTAATGATCAGGAACTATCCCTGTAATCTATTGATCAGGAACTAGCTCTGTAATCTATTGATCAGGAACTATCCCTGTAATCTATTGGTACGGAAGTAGCCCTGTAATCTATTGATCAGGAACTAGCCCTGTAATCTATTGATCTGGAGCTATCCCTGTAATTTGTTGATCAGGAAATATCCCTGTAATCTATTGATCAGGAACCAGCCCTGTAATCTATTGACCAGGAACCTATCCTGTAATCTATTGATCAGGAACTATCCCTGTAATCTATTGATCAGGAATTATCCTGTAATCTATTGATCAGGAACTATCCCTGTAATCTATTGATTGGGAACTAGCCCTGTAATCTATTGATCATGAACTAGCCCTGCAATCTGTTGATCAGGAACTAGCCCTGTAATCTATTGATCAGGAACCAGCCCTGTAACCTATTGATCTGGAATTATCCCTTTAATCAATAATCAGGCACTATCCCTGTAATCTATTGATCAGGAACCAGCCCTCTAATCTATTGATCAAGAACTATCCCTGTAATCTATTGATCATGGATTATCCCTGTAATCTATTGATCAGGAACTAGCCCTCTAATCTATTGATCAGGAAGTATCCCTGTAATCTATTTATCAGGAACCAGCCCTGTAATCTATTGGTCAGGAACCAGCCCTGTAATATATTGATCAGGATCTATCCCTGTAACCTGTTGATCAGGAACTAGCCCTGTGATCTATTGATCAGGAACCAGCCCTGTAACCTATTGATCTGGAATTATCCCTGCAATATATTGGTCTGGAACTATCCCTGTAATCTATTGATCTGGAACTATCCCTGTAATCTATTGATCAGGAACTAGCAATGAAATCTATTGATCAGGAACCAGCACGGTAACCTATTGATCAGGAACTATCCCTGTAATCTATTTATCGGGAACTAGCCCTGTAATCTATTGATCATGAACGAGCCCTGTAATCGGTTGATCAGGAACTAGCCCTGTAATCTACTGATCAGGATCCAGCCCTGTAACCTATTGAACTGGAATTATCCCTTTAATCTATTGATCAGGAACTATCCCTGTAATCTATTGATCAGCAACGAGCCCTCGAATGTATTGATCAGGAACTATCCCTGTAATCTATTGATCAGCAACGAGCCCTCGAATCTATTGATCAGGAACTATTCCTGTAATCTATTGATCACGGATTATCCCTGTAATATATTGATCGGGGACTAGCCCTGTAATCTATTGATCAGGAGCTATCCCTGTAATCTGTTGATCAGGAACTATCCCTGTCATTTATTGATCAGGAACTATCCCTGTAATCTATTGATCAGGAATCAGCTCTCTAATCCATTGATCAGGAACTAGCCCTGTAATCTATTGATCAGGAACCAGCCCTGTAATCTATTGATCAGGAACCATCCCTGTAGTCTGTTGATCAAGAAGTAGCCCTGTAATCTATTGATCAGGAACTAGCCCTGTAATCTATTGATCTGGAACTATCCCTGTAATCTATTGGTCAGGAACGAGCCCTGTAATCTATTGATCAGGAACTAGCCCTGTAACCTATTGATCAGGAATCAGCTCTCCAATCCATTGATCAGGAACTAGCCCTGTAATTTATTGATCAGGAACTAGCCCTGTAATCTATTGATCAGGAACCATCCCTGTAATCTATTGATCAAGAAGTAGCCCTGTAATCTATTGATCAGGAACTAGCCCTGTAATCTATTGATCTGGAACTATCCCTGTAATCTATTGGTCAGGGACGAGCCCTGTAATCTATTGATCAGGAACTAGCCCTGTAATCTATTGATAAGGAACGATCCCTGTAATCTGTTCATCAGGATCTATCCCTGTAATCTATTGGTCAGGAACAGCCCTGTAATCTATTGATCAGGAACTATCCCTGTAATCTATTGATCAGGAAACAGCCCTGTAATCTATTGATCAGGAACCTACCCTGTAATCTATTGATCAGGAACTAGCCCTGTAATCTAATGATCAGGAACTATCCCTGTAATCTATTGATCAGGAACTAGCTCTGTAATCTATTGATCAGGAACTATCCCTGTAATCTATTGGTACGGAAGTAGCCCTGTAATCTATTGATCAGGAACTAGCCCTGTAATCTATTGATCTGGAGCTATCCCTGTAATTTGTTGATCAGGAAATATCCCTGTAATCTATTGATCAGGAACCAGCCCTGTAATCCATTGACCAGGAACCTATCCTGTAATCTATTGATCAGGAACTATCCCTGTAATCTATTGATCAGGAATTATCCTGTAATCTATTGATCATGAACTAGCCCTGCAATCTGTTGATCAGGAACTAGCCCTGTAATCGATTGATCAGGAACCAGCCCTGTAACCTATTGATCTGGAATTATCCCTTTAATCAATAATCAGGCACTTTCCCTGTAATCTATTGACGAGGAACCAGCCCTCTAATCTATTGATCAAGAACTATCCCTGTAATCTATTGATCATGGATTATCCCTGTAATCTATTGATCAGGAACTAGCCCTCTAATCTATTGATCAGGTAGTATCCCTGTAATCTATTTATCAGGAACCAGCCCTGTAATCTATTGGTCAGGAACCAGCCCTGTAATCTATTGATCAGGAACTATCCCTGTAATATATTGATCATGGATTATCCCTGTAATCTATTGATCAGGAACTAGCCCTCTAATCTATTGATCAGGTAGTATCCCTGTAATCTATTTATCAGGAACCAGCCCTGTAATCTATTGGTCAGGAACCAGCCCTGTAATCTATTGATCAGGAACTATCCCTGTAATATATTGATCAGGAACTATCCCTGTAACCTGTTGATCAGGAACTAGCCCTGTGATTTATTGATCAGGAACCAGCCCTGTAACCTATTGATCTGGAATTATCCCTGCGATATATTGGTCTGGAACTATCCCTGTAATCTATTGATCTGGAACTATCCTTGTAATCTATTGATCAGGAACTAGCAATGAAATCTATTGATCAGGAACCAGCACTGTAACTATTGATCTGGAATTATCCCTGTAATCTATTGATCATGGATTATCCCTGTAATCTATTGATCAGGAACTAGCCCTGTAATCTATTGATCAGTAACTAGCCCTGTAATCTATTGATCAGGAACTCACCCTGTAATATGTTGGTCAGGAACTATCCCTGTAATCTACTGATCAGGAACTCTCCCTGTAATCTATTGATCAGGAACTAGCCCTGTAATCTGTTGATCAGGAACTAGTCCTGTAATCTATTGATCAGGAACCAGCCCTGTAACCTATTGATCTGGTATTATCCCTGTAATCTATTGATCAGGAATCACCCTGTAATCTATTGATCAGTAACTAGCCCTGCAATCTACTGATCAGGAACTATCCTTCTAATCTATTGATCAGCAACTAGCCCTGTAATCTATTGGTACGGAAGTAGCCCTGTAGCCTATTGATCAGGAACTAGCCCTGTAATCTATTGATCTGGAGCTATCCCTGTAATTTGTTGATCAGGAAATATCCCTGTAATCTATTGATCAGAAACCAGCCCTGTAATCTATTGACCAGGAACCTATCCTGTAATCTATTGATCAGGAACTATCCCTGTAATCTATTGATCAGGAATTATCCTGTAATCTATTGATCAGGAACTATCCCTGTAATCTATTGATTGGGAACTAGCCCTGTAATCTATTGATCATGAACTAGCCCTGCAATCTGTTGATCAGGAACTAGCCCTGTAATCTATTAATCAGGAACCAGCCCTGTAACCTATTGATCTGGAATTATCCCTTTAATCAATAATCAGGCACTATCCCTGTAATCTATTGATCAGGAACCAGCCCTCTAATCTATTGATCAAGAACTATCGCTGTAATCTATTGATCATGGATTATCCCTGTAATCTATTGATCATGGATTATCCCTATAATCTATTGATCAGGAAGTATCCCTGTAGTCTATTTATCAGGAACCAGCCCTGTAATCTATTGGTCAGGAACCAGCCCTGTAATCTATTGATCAGGAACTATCCCTGTAATATATTGATCAGGAACTATCCCTGTAACCTGTTGATCAGGAACTAGCCCTGTAATGTATTGATCTGGAACCAGCCCTCTAATCTATTGTTCAGGACCTAGCCCTGTAATCTAATGATCAGGAACTCACCCTGTAATCTATTGATCAGGAACTATCCCTGTAATCTATTGATCAGGAACTATCCCTGTAATCTATTGATCGGGAACTAGCCCTGTAATCTATTGATCGGGAACTATCCCTGTAATCTATTGATCAGGAACTATCCCTGTAATCTGTTGATCAGGAACACGCCCTGTAATCTGTTGATCAGGAACTAGTCCTGTAATCTATTGATCAGGAACCAGCCCTGTAACCTATTGATCTGGAATTATCCCTGTAATCTATTCATCTGGAACTATCCCTGTAATCAATTGATCTGGAACTATCCTTGTAATCTATTGATCAGGAACTATCCCTGTAATCTTTTGATCTCAAACTATCCCCTTAATCTATTGATCAGGAACTATCCCTGTAATCTATCGATCAGGAACTAGCCCTGTAATCTATTGATCAGGAAGCAGCCCTGTAACCTATTGATCTGAAACTATCCCTGTAATCTGTTGATCAGGAACTATCCCTGCAATCTATTGATCAGGAGCTATCCCTGTAATCTATTGATCAGGAACTATCCCTGTAATCTGTTGATCAGGAACTATCCCTGTAATCTATTGATCAGGAACTAGCCCTGAAATCTATTGATCAGCAACTAGCCCTGTAATCTATTGATCAGGAACTCACTCTGTAATTATTGATCAGGAACTAGCCATGTAATCTGTTGATCAGGAACTAGTCCTGTAATCTATATATTAGGAACCAGCCCTGTAACCTATTGATCTGGAATTATCCCTGTAATCTATTCATCTGGAACTATCCCTGTAATCAATTGATCTGGAACTATCCTTGTAATCTATTGATCAGGAACTATCCCTGTAATCTATTGATCAGGGATTATCCCTGTAAACTATTGATCTGCAACCAGCCCTGTAATCTATTGATCAGGAACCAGCCCTGTAATCTATTGATCTGGAACCAGCCCTGTAAACTATTGATCTGCAACTATCCCTGTAATCTATTGATCAGGAAGTATCCCTGTAGTCTATTTATCAGGAACCAGCCCTGTAATGTATTGGTCAGGAACCAGCCCTGTAATCTATTGATCAGGAACTATCCCTGTAATATATTGATCAGGAACTATCCCTGTAAACTATTGATCAGGAACTAGCCCTGTAATGTATTGATCTGGAACCAGCCCTCTAATCTATTGTTCAGGACCTAGCCCTGTAATCTAATGATCAGGAACTCACCCTGTAATCTATTGATCAGGAACTATCCCTGTAATCTATTGATCAGGAACTATCCCTGTAATCTATTGATCGGGAACTAGCCCTGTAATCTATTGATCGGGAACTATCCCTGTAATCTATTGATCAGGAACTATCCCTGTAATCTGTTGATCAGGAACACGCCCTGTAATCTGTTGATCAGGAACTAGTCCTGTAATCTATTGATCAGGAACCAGCCCTGTAACCTATTGATCTGGAATTATCCCTGTAATCTATTCATCTGGAACTATCCCTGTAATCAATTGATCTGGAACTATCCTTGTAATCTATTGATCAGGAACTATCCCTGTAATCTTTTGATCTCAAACTATCCCTGTAATCTATTGATCAGGAACTATCCCTGTAATCTATTGATCAGGAACTAGCCCTGTAATCTGTTGATCAGGAACTAGTCCTGTAATCTATTGATCAGGAACCAGCCCTGTAACCTATTGATCTGGAATTATCCCCTTAATCTATTGATCAGGAACTATCCCTGTAATCTATCGATCAGGAACTAGCCCTGTAATCTATTGATCAGGAAGCAGCCCTGTAACCTATTGATCTGAAACTATCCCTGTAATCTGTTGATCAGGAACTATCCCTGCAATCTATTGATCAGGAGCTATCCCTGTAATCTATTGATCAGGAACTATCCCTGTAATCTGTTGATCAGGAACTATCCCTGTAATCTATTGATCAGGAACTAGCCCTGAAATCTATTGATCAGCAACTAGCCCTGTAATCTATTGATCAGGAACTCACTCTGTAATTATTGATCAGGAACTAGCCATGTAATCTGTTGATCAGGAACTAGTCCTGTAATCTATATATTAGGAACCAGCCCTGTAACCTATTGATCTGGAATTATCCCTGTAATCTATTCATCTGGAACTATCCCTGTAATCAATTGATCTGGAACTATCCTTGTAATCTATTGATCAGGAACTATCCCTGTAATCTATTGATCAGGGATTATCCCTGTAAACTATTGATCTGCAACCAGCCCTGTAATCTATTGATCAGGAACCAGCCCTGTAATCTATTGATCTGGAACCAGCCCTGTAAACTATTGATCTGCAACTATCCCTGTAATCTATTGATCAGGAACTATCCCTGTAATCTATTGATCAGGGGTTATCCCTGTAAACTATTGATCTGCAACCAGCCCTGTAATCTATTGATCAGGAACCAGCCCTGTAATCTATTGATCTGGAACCAGCCCTGTAAACTATTGATCTGGAACTAGCCCTGTAATGTATTGATCTGGAACCAGCCCTCTAATCTATTGTTCAGGACCTAGCCCTGTAATCTAATGATCAGGAACTCACCCTGTAATCTATTGATAAGGAACTATCCCTGTAATCTATTGATCATGAACTATCCCTGTAATCTATTGATCGGGAACTAGCCCTGTAATCTATTGATCGGGAACTATCCCTGTAATCTATTGATCAGGAACTATCCCTGTAATCTGTTGATCAGGAACACGCCCTGTAATCTGTTGATCAGGAACTAGTCCTGTAATCTATTGATCAGGAACCAGCCCTGTAACCTATTGATCTGGAATTATCCCTGTAATCTATTCATCTGGAACTATCCCTGTAATCAATTGATCTGGAACTATCCTTGTAATCTATTGATCAGGAACTATCCCTGTAATCTTTTGATCTCAAACTATCCCTGTAATCTATTGATCAGGAACTATCCCTGTAATCTATTGATCAGGAACTAGCCCTGTAATCTGTTGATCAGGAACTAGTCCTGTAATCTATTGATCAGGAACCAGCCCTGTAACCTATTGATCTGGAATTATCCCCTTAATCTATTGATCAGGAACTATCCCTGTAATCTATCGATCAGGAACTAGCCCTGTAATCTATTGATCAGGAAGCAGCCCTGTAACCTATTGATCTGAAACTATCCCTGTAATCTGTTGATCAGGAACTATCCCTGCAATCTATTGATCAGGAGCTATCCCTGTAATCTATTGATCAGGAACTATCCCTGTAATCTGTTGATCAGGAACTATCCCTGTAATCTATTGATCAGGAACTAGCCCTGAAATCTATTGATCAGCAACTAGCCCTGTAATCTATTGATCAGGAACTCACTCTGTAATTATTGATCAGGAACTAGCCATGTAATCTGTTGATCAGGAACTAGTCCTGTAATCTATATATTAGGAACCAGCCCTGTGACCTATTGATCTGGAATTATCCCTGTAATCTATTCATCTGGAACTATCCCTGTAATCAATTGATCTGGAACTATCCTTGTAATCTATTGATCAGGAACTATCCCTGTAATCTATTGATCAGGGATTATCCCTGTAAACTATTGATCTGCAACCAGCCCTGTAATCTATTGATCAGGAACCAGCCCTGTAATCTATTGATCTGGAACCAGCCCTGTAAACTATTGATCTGCAACTATCCCTGTAATCTATTGATCAGGAACTATCCCTGTAATCTATTGATCAGGGGTTATCCCTGTAAACTATTGATCTGCAACCAGCCCTGTAATCTATTGATCAGGAACTATCCCTGTAATCTATTAATCAGGGATTATCCCTAGAATTTATATAGATCTGATAATCACTTTACTTTAAGTGCGTTCATTTCTACATATTTCACTTAGATCATATATTATTGAGTCATATTTACTGGTAATTGCGTTGAAAGTGTCACAAAAGTATTCTGCTTATGACATTTTTTGGGATATTAAGGGAATCGAGGGATCTGGGGATCGGGCGGGAAGATGGAGTTGAGGTAGAAAATTAGCCATGATCTTATTAATTGACGGAGCAGACTCGAGGGGCCGAATGGCCGACTCCTGCTCCTTTTTCTCCTGTTTATATAACCATTGTGGCCATCAGTCTGAGCGGGGTTGTAACCCAGGCTACCAGAGATAAATGAGCAGTGTACTAACCCTCGAAGGCCACTCTGTAAGTCTGCTTTTCATAAACAAGGGAGTTCAGATAGAGGCTGAAGGGCTAAGAAACTCCAGAGTGGATTTGAGCAAGGACCAAGTGGAACAGATTAAAGCAGACAGCAGCAAGGATGGTTACAGCTCAGCGTTCATTCCTGCAGATTTTCGACCCTGTGCCGCCTGTGTGAGCTAATGGTGGTGGTGAGCTCTCCCGGGCGTGCGGCTCCCATTGCCCCGCTGGGGTTTTCGGGGCCAGTTTCTGCGGAGTGCGGAGCACTACCGCCCGGGAGAGCCGAGCCGGTGTGCAACGCCAAGGCTGCGAAACCGGCTCGATTCTTGGCTCCCGCCGGTCCCGTACACCCCGCAGCGGCCCCCTACTGGGACCACCTGGGAAAGCGAGGGAAATGATGTCCACCTTAGGGAAGTGCGATTGGGTTTAAATTGCAATTTATGTTGTGGCGTGAGTTATTTATTGGGAATGTGTTTTTGGTGTTTTTGTTCCGGGTTTTTTTTTCTCCCCAGGCCTCTCTTAGCGTTCCCAGGCTGCCTGTTTAGCTCGGGATTTTCCCTTGCTCAGCCGGCCTAGTGCCCTGAGAAAGGTGTGTAACGCCTCCCTTAACACCCCGCCCCACACTTAGGGCCCAGCTGACAAATATTGCTGATCACTTTTGAAAGCGTAGCAATCTTCATATCAGCATTAAATATTTTGGGGTGGGATTTCTGCCGGGAATCTCCTGCTCTAACGTTGGTGGAATATCAGCGTAAACCAGGCAGAGACGGGGCCAATGGCCATTGACACGGTTGCCCCAGCGTCTCCCCCAATTTTACACTGAGACATGACAGGAGACTGGGAGAATCCTTCACATATTCCAGTAAGCATTTCCTGTTGGTATTATCCACCACCATTACTCCCAAATTACGTCCATTTATATTTGTACTAAAGTTAACAAACGGGAGGATGTGGCCCACACCGGCTCCATGCAGGATGACCAAGCTTTGCCACTCAGGATATTTCATTACACAAAGAGCTGCTTAATGAGAGACAGTTAGTGTAAAAACTTCACAGACAAGCGTCATCACTGCTGGGGCTTCATCTACAGGGGCACTGGAAGCAAATATACTTTCCTCTGTACACTGTCACTTACACACTCTGTATCAGCGCATTCCAGCTGTACTATGTCTGAGTGTCTGATTCATATTTCCTAACTCCTCACTGTAACACTGTGTATAACACACCCTCACTGTAACACTGTGTATAACATACCCTCACTGTAACACTGTGTATAACACACCCTCGCTGTAACACTGTGTATAACACTCCCTCACTGTAACACTGTGTATAACACTCCCTCACTGTAACACTGTGTATAACACTCCCTCACTGTAACACTGTGTATAACACACCCTCACTGTAACACTGTGTATAACACACCCTCACTCTAACACTGTGTATAACACACCCTCACTCTAACACTGTGTATAACACTCCCTCACTGTAACACTGTGTATAACACACCCTCACTGTAACACCGTGTATAACACACCCTCACTGTAACACTGTGTATAACACACCCTCACTGTAACACCGTGTATAACACACCCTCACTGTAACACTGTGTATAACACACCCTCACTGTAACACCGTGTATAACACACCCTCACTGTAACACTGTGTATAACACACCCTCACTATAACACTGTGTAAGTCATACCCTCACTGTAACACTGTGTATAACACACCCTCACTGTAACACTTTGTATAACACACCCTCACTGTAACACTGTGTATAACACACCCTCACTGTAACACTGTGTATAACACACCCTCAGTGTAACACCGTGTATAACACACTCTCACTGTAACACTGTGTATAACACACCCTCACTGTAACACTGTGTATAACACACTGTCATTGTAACACTGTGTATAACACACCCTCATTGTAACACTGTATATAACACACCCTCACTGTAACACTGTGTATAACACACCCTCATTGTAACACTGTGTATAACACACCCTCACTGTAACACTGTGTATGACACACCCTCACTGTAACACTGTGTATAACACACCCTCACTGTAACACTGTATATAACACACCCTCACTGTAACACTGTGTATAACACACCCTCACTGTAACACACTGTGTATAACACATCCTCATTGTAACACTGTGTATAACACACCCTCACTGTAACACTGTGTATAACACACCCTCACTGTAACACTGTGTATAACACTCCCTCACTGTAACACTGTGTATAACACACCCTCAGTGTAACACCGTGTATAACACACTCTCACTGTAACACTGTGTATAACACACCCTCACTGTAACACTGTGTATAACACACTCTCACTGTAACACTGTGTATAACACACCCTCACTGTAACACTGTATATAACACACCCTCACTGTAACACAGTGTATAACACACCCTCACTGTAACACACTGTGTATAACACACCCTCATTGTAACACTGTGTATAACACACCCTCACTGTAACACTGTGTATAACACACCCTCACTGTAACACTGTGTATAACACACCCTCACTGTAACACTGTGTATAACACTCCCTCACTGTAACACTGTGTATATCACACAGCCTCACTGTAACACTGTGTATAACACACCCTCACTGTAACACTGTGTATAACACACCCTCACTGTAACACTGTGTATAACACACCCTCACTGTAACACTGTGAATAACACACCCTCACTGTAACACTGTGTATAACACACCCTCACTGTAACACTGTGTATAACACACCCTCACTGTAACACTGTGTATAACACTCCCTCACTGTAACACTGTGTATAACACACCCTCACTGTAACACTGTGTATAACACACCCTCACTCTAACACTGTGTAGAACACTCCCTCACTGTAACACTGTGTATAACACACCCTCACTGTAACACCGTGTATAACACACCCTCACTGTAACACCGTGTATAACACACCCTCACTGTAACACCGTGTATAACACACCCTCACTGTAACACTGTGTATAACACACCCTCACTGTAACACTGTGTAAGTCATACCCTCACTGTAACACTGTGTATAACACACCCTCACTGTAACACTTTGTATAACACACCCTCACTGTAACACTGTGTATAACACACCCTCACTGTAACACTGTGTATAACACACCCTCAGTGTAACACCGTGTATAACACACTCTCACTGTAACACTGTGTATAACACACCCTCACTGTAACACTGTGTATAACACACCCTCACTGTAACACACTGTGTATAACACACCCTCACTGTAACACTGTGTATAACACACTGTCATTGTAACACTGTGTATAACACACCCTCATTGTAACACTGTATATAACACACCCTCACTGTAACACTGTGTATAACACACCCTCATTGTAACACTGTGTATAACACACCCTCACTGTAACACTGTGTATGACACACCCTCACTGTAACACTGTATATAACACACCCTCACTGTAACACTGTGTATAACACACCCTCACTGTAACACACTGTGTATAACACACCCTCATTGTAACACTGTGTATAACACACCCTCACTGTAACACTGTGTATAACACACCTTCACTGTAACACTGTGTATAACACTCCCTCACTGTAACACCGTGTATAACACACCCTCACTGTAACACTGTGTATAACACACCCTCACTCTAACACTGTGTATAACACTCCCTCACTGTAACACTGTGTATAACACACCCTCACTGTAACACTGTGTAAGTCATACCCTCACCGTAACACACTGTGTATAACACACCCTCACTGTAACACTGTGTATAACACACCCTCACTGTAACACTATGTATAACACACCCTCAGTGTAACACCGTGTATAACACACCCTCACTGTAACACTGTGTATAACACACCCTCACTGTAACACCGTGTATAACACACCCTCACTGTAACACTGTGTATAACACACCCTCACTGTAACACTGTGTAAGTCATACCCTCACCGTAACACACTGTGTATAACACACCCTCACTGTAACACTGTGTATAACACACCCTCACTGTAACACTGTGTATAACACACCCTCAGTGTAACACCGTGTATAACACACTCTCACTGTAACACTGTGTATAACACACCCTCACTGTAACACTGTGTATAACACACCCTCACTGTAACACACTGTGTATAACACACCCTCACTGTAACACTGTGTATAACACACTCTCATTGTAACACTGTGTATAACACACCCTCATTGTAACACTGTATATAACACACCCTCACTGTAACACTGTGTATAACACACCCTCATTGTAACACTGTGTATAACACACCCTCACTGTAACACTGTGTATGACACACCCTCACTGTAACACTGTGTATAACACACCCTCACTGTAACACTGTATATAACACACCCTCACTGTAACACTGTGTATAACACACCCTCACTGTAACACACTGTTTATAACACACCCTCATTGTAACACTGTATATAACACACCCTCACTGTAACACTGTGTATAACACACCCTCACTGTAACACAGTGTATAACACACCTTCACTGTAACACTGTATAACACACCCTCACTGTAACACTGTGTATAACATACGCTCACTGTAACACACTGTGTAAAACACACCCTCACTGTAACACTGTGTAAAACACACCCTCACTGTAACACTGTGTATAACACACCCTCACTGTAACACTGTGTATAACACACCCTCACTGTAACACTGTGTATAACACACCCTCACTGCTGGAATTAGAAAACAAAAATAAAGAAAGTGAGTTTGAAGTAGGGAAGTAGGAAAAAAGGGTAAAAAAATAAATTTAAAGGCACTTTGTCTAATTGCACGTAACATTCGTCTGAAAATAGATAAGTTGACGGCACAAATAGATACAAATGGATATGATCTGACAGCCATCACAGAGACGTGGTCGCAAGGTGACCAGGAGTGGGAATTAAATCAGGGGTATTTGACAATCCGGAAGGACAAACAGAAAGGAAAAGGAGGTGGGGTAGCTCTATTGATAAGGGATGAAATCACTGTGAAAGTGAGAAACGATATTGGCTCAAATGATCAGGATGTTAAAACAGTTTGGTTGGAGATAAGGAATAATAAGAGGGAAAAGTCACTGGTGGGCGTAGTCTTTAGGCCCCCTAACAGTAGCAACTCTGTTGGTTGGAGTATAAACCAAGAAATAGTTGGGGCTTGTAAAAAGGGAACAGCAATAATCATGGGTGATTTTAACCTCCATATTGATTGCACAAATCTAATTGGTCAGGGTAGCCTTGAGGAGGAGTTCATAGAGTGCGTAAGGGACGGGTTCCTTGAGCAGTATGTAACGGAACCAACCAGGGAGCAGGCTATCTTAGATCTGGTCCTGTGTAATGAGACAGGATTAATTAACAATCTCCTAGTAAAGGATCCCCTTGGGATGAGTGATCATAGCATGGTTGAGTTTCAAATTCAGATGGAGGATGAGAAAGTTGGATCTCTAACCAGCGTATTAAGCTTAAATAAAGGAGACTATGAAGGTATGAGGGCAGAGTTGGGTAAAGTGCTCTGGGAAAATAGATTAAAGTGTAGGACGGTTGATGAACAGTGGTGCACATTTAAGGAGATATTTCACAACTCCCAAGGAAAATATATTCCAGTGAGGAGAAAAGGATATAAGAGAAAAGATAGCCATCCATGGCTAACTAAAGAAATAAAGGTCGGTATCCAATTAAAAACAAGGGCATACAAAGTGGCCAAAACTAGTGGGAGGACAGAAGACTGGGAAGCTTTCAAAAGCCAGGAAAGAATGACTAAAAATAACTCAAAAAATGATTAAGTAAAGGAAGATAGACTATGAAAGTAAACTAGCACGAAATCTAAAAACAGCAAGAGTTTCTATAGGTATTTAAAAAGCAAAAGAGTGGCTAAAGTAAATGTTGGTCCCTTAGAGGACGAGACCGGGGAATTAGTAATGGTGAACATGGAGATGGCAGAAACTCTGAACAAATATTTTGTATCAGTCTTTACGCTAGAGGACACTAACAATATTCTGACAGTGGATAGTCAAGGGCCTTTAGGGGAGGAGGAACTTAACACAATCACAATCACTAAGGAGGTGGTACTCGGTAAGATAAAGGGACTTTTAAAAGCTTCCCAATCTTCTGTCCACGTGCTAGTCAGAGTAGAAATAGCAGGATAGTTAAGATGAATACGTGGCTTGAGGAATGGTGCAAGAAAGCAGTGACAGGATCGGTCCAAGTCAGCATGGATTTATGAAAGGGAAAGCATGCTTGACAAATCTTCTAGAATTTTTTGAGGATGTAACTGGTAGAGTGGACAAGGGAGAACCAGTGGATGTGGTGTATTTGGACTTTCAAAAGGCTTTTGGCAAGGTCCCATACAAGAGATTAGTGTGCAAAATCAAAGCACATGGTATTAGGGGTAATGTATTGACGTGGATAGAGAACTGGCTGGCAGACAGGAAGCAGAGAGTCAGAATAAACGGGTCCTTTTCAGAATGGCAGGCAGTGATCAGTGCTGGGACCACAGTTATTTACAATATACATCAATGATTTAGATGAAGGAATTGAATGTAATATCTCCAAGTTTGCAGATGACACTAAGCTGGGTGGCGGTGTGAGCTGTGAGGAGGATGCTAAGAGGTTGCAGGGTGACTTGGACAGGTTAGGTGAGTGGGCAAATGCATGGCAGATGCAGTATAATGTGGATAAATGTGAGGTTATCCACCTTGATGGCAAAAACAGGAAGACAGAATATTATCTGAATGGTGACAGTTTAGGAAAAGGGGAGATGCAATGAGACCTGGGTGTCATGGTACATCAGTCATTGAAGGTTGGCAGCAGGTACAGCAGGTGGTGAAGAAGGCAAATGGCATGTTGGCCTTCATAGCTAAGGGATTTGAGAGGGGATCTCATAGAAACATATAAAATTCTGTCGG
This sequence comes from Pristiophorus japonicus, assembly GCF_044704955.1. NCBI lineage: Eukaryota > Metazoa > Chordata > Chondrichthyes > Pristiophoridae > Pristiophorus > Pristiophorus japonicus. The sequence continues at coordinate 183,224,121 of NC_091991.1, read as the reverse complement.
GATTGGACAGGCTAGAGGCAGGAAGAATGTTCCCGATGTTGGGGAAGTCCAGAATCAGGGCTCACAGTCTAAGAATAAGGGGTAAGCCATTTAGGACCGAGATGAGGAGAAACTTCTTCACTCAGAGAGTGGTTAACCTGTGGAATTCTCTACCGCAGAAAGTTGTTGAGGCCAGTTCGTTAGATATATTCAAAAGGGAGTTGGATATGGCCCTTATGGCCAAAGGGATCAGGGGGTGTGGAGAGAAAGCAGTAAAAGAGTACTGAGGTTGAATAATCAGCCATGATCATATTGAATGGTGGTGCAGGCTCGAAGGGCCGAATGGCCCGCTCCTGCACCTAATTTCTATGTTTCTATGTTTCAAATTCCTGGGACATTGGAACCGGTTCTGGGGAAGTGTTTGCTAGTGCTGTTGGGGACGGTTTAAACTAATATGGCAGCGGGATGGGAACCTATGCAGGGAGACAGAGGGAAGTAAAATGGGGGCAGAAGCAAAAGGTAGAAAGAAGATAAGGAAAAGTGGAGGGCAGAGAAATCAAAGGCAAAAATCAAAAAGGGCCACATTACAACATAATTCTAAAAGGACAAAGAGTGTTAAAAAAACAAGCCTGAAAACTCTGTGTCTCAATGCGAGGAGCATTCGGAATAAGGTGGATGAATTGACTGCGCAGATAGCAGTTAACGGATATGATATAATTGGGATTACAGAGACATGGCTTCAGGGTGACCAAGGCTGGGAACTCAAGATCCAGGGGTATTCAATATTCAGGAAGGATAGACAGAAAGGAAAAGAAGGTGAGGTAGCATTGCTGGTTAAAGAGGAGATTAACGCAATAGTAAGGAAATGTTAGAGTCCATTATTAAAGAAGCAGTAGCAGGACGTTTGGAAAAGCAAAATTCAGTCAGGCAGAGGTAGCATGGATTTATGAAGGGGAAGTCATGTTTGACTAATTTGCTGCAATTCTTTGAGGATGTAACGAACAGGGTGGATAAAGGGGAACCAGTGGATGTGGTGTATTTGGATTTCCAGAAGGCATTTGACAAGGTGCCACATAAAAGGTTACTGCACAAGATAAAAGTTCACGGGGTTGGGGGTAATATATTAGCATGGATAGAGGATTGGCTAACTAACAGAGAAAAAAGAGTCGGGATAAATGGTTCATTCTCTGGTTGGCAATCAGTAACTAGTGGGTTGCCGCAGGGATCAGTGCTGGGACCCCAACTATTTACAATCTATATTAACGACTTGGAAGAAGGGACTGAGTGTAATGTAGCCAAGTTTGCTGATGATACAAAGATGGGAGGAAAAGCAATGTGTGAGGAGGACACAAAAAATCTGCAAAAGGACATGGACAGGCTAAGTGAGTGGACAAAATTTTGACAAATGGAGTATAATGTTGGAAAGTGTGAGGTCATGCACTTTGACAGAAAAAAATCTAAGAGCAAGTTATTATTTAAATGGAGAAAGATTGCAAAGTGCTGCAGTGCAGCGGGACCTGGGGGTCCTTGTGCATGAAACACAAAAGGTTAGTATGCAGGTACACCAAGTGATCAGGAAGACCAATGGTATCTTGGCCTTTATTGCAAAGGGGATGGAGTATAAAAGCAGGGAAGTCTTGCTACAGTTATACAGGATATTGGTGAGGCCACACCTGGAATACTGCGTGCAGTTTTGGTTTCCATATTTACGAAAGGATATACTTGCTTTGGAGGCAGTTCAGAGAAGGTTCACTAGGTTCATTCCAGGGATGAGGGGGTTGACTTATGAGGAAAGGTTGAGGAGGATGGGCCTCTACTCATTGGAGTTCAGAAGAATGAGAGGTGATCGTATCGAAACATATAAGATTATGAGGGGGCTTGACAAGGTGGATGCAGAGAGGATGTTTCCACTGATGGGGGAGACTAGAACCAGGGGGCATCATCTTAGAATAAGGGTCCGCCCATTTAAATCTGAGATGATGAGGTATTTCTTCTCTCTGAGGGTTGTAAATCTGTGGAATTCGCTGCCTCAGAGAGCTGTGGAAGCTGGGACATTGAATAAATTTAAGACAGAAATAGACAGCTTCTTAACTGATAAGGGATTAAAGGGTTATGAGGAACGGGCAGGGAAATGGATCTGAGTCCATGATCGGATCAGCCATGATCGTATTAAGTGGTGGAGCAGGCTCGAGGGGCCTTATGGTATACTTCTGCTTCGATTTCTTATGTTCTTATGTAACCCACCCTCACTGTAACACTCTACGTATAACAACTCCCCACTCTAACACTGTATAACACACCCTCACTGTAACACTGTGTATAACACACCCTCACTGTAACACACTCTGATATACCCCACACCCCTCACTGTAACGCTCTGATATACCCCGCACCCCTCACTGTAACACTGATATACCCCGCACCCCTCACTGTAACACTGATATACCCCACACACCTCACTGTAACACTCTGATATACCCCGCACCCCTCACTGTAACACTGATATACCCCACACCCTCACTGTAACACTCTGATATACCCCGCACCCCTCACACTAACACTGATATACCCCACACCCTCACTGTAACACTCTGATATACCCCGCACCCCTCACTGTAACACTGATATACCCCACACCCCTCACTGTAACACTCTGATATACCCCGCACCCCTCACTGTAACACTGATATACCCCACACCCTCACTGTAACACTCTGATATACCCCGCACCCCTCACTGTAACACTGATATACCCCACACCCCTCACTGTAACACTCTGATATACCCCGCACCCCTCACTGTAACACTGATATACCCCGCACCCTTCACTGTAACACTGATATATCCCACACCCTCACTGTAACACTGATATACCCCACACCCCTCACTGTAACACTCTGATATACGCCGCACCCCTCACTGTAACACTGATATACCCCACACCCTTATTGTAACACTGATATACCCCACACCCCTCACTGTAACACTGCTATACCCCACACCCCTCACTGTAACACTCTGATATACCCTGCACCCCTCACTGTAACACACTGATAAACCCCACACCCCTTTGCTGTAATACACTGATATATCCCACAGCCCTCACTCTATCACTCTGTGATATACCCTGCACCCCTCACTGTAACACTCTCTGATATACCCCACACCCCTCATTCTCTGATATACCCCACATCCCTCATTCTAACGCTCTGTAATATACCCTGCACCCCTCACTGTCATATACCCCACACCCCCCACTGTAACACTCTGATATACCCTGCACCCCTTACTGTAACACCCTGTGATATACCCCTCACTGTAACACTGATCTACCCCACACCTCTCACTGTAACACTCTGTGATATACCCTGCACCCTCACCATAACACACTGATATAGCCCACATCCCTCACTGTAACATTCTGTGATATACCCTGCACCCCCCACTCTAACACACTGATATACCCCATACGCCTCATTCTGTGATATACCCTGCACCCTCACCGTAACACACTGATATACCCCGCACCCCTCACTGTAACACTGATATACCCCACACACCTCACTGTAACACTCTGATATACCCCGCACCCCTCACTGTAACACTGATATACCCCACACCCTCACTGTAACACTCTGATATACCCCGCACCCCTCACACTAACACTGATATACCCCACACCCTCACTGTAACACTCTGATATACCCCGCACCCCTCACTGTAACACTGATATACCCCACACCCCTCACTGTAACACTCTGATATACCCCGCACCCCTCACTGTAACACTGATATACCCCACACCCTCACTGTAACACTCTGATATACCCCGCACACCTCACTGTAACACTGATATACCCCACACCCCTCACTGTAACACTCTGATATACCCCGCACCCCTCACTGTAACACTGATATACCCCGCACCCTTCACTGTAACACTGATATATCCCACACCCTCACTGTAACACTGATATACCCCACACCCCTCACTGTAACACTCTGATATACGCCGCACCCCTCACTGTAACACTGATATACCCCACACCCTTATTGTAACACTGATATACCCCACACCCCTCACTGTAACACTGCTATACCCCACACCCCTCACTGTAACACTCTGATATACCCTGCACCCCTCACTGTAACACACTGATAAACCCCACACCCCTTACTGTAATACACTGATATATCCCACAGCCCTCACTCTATCACTCTGTGATATACCCTGCACCCCTCACTGTAACACTCTCTGATATACCCCACACCCCTCATTCTCTGATATACCCCACATCCCTCATTCTAACGCTCTGTAATATACCCTGCACCCCTCACTGTCATATACCCCACACCCCCCACTGTAACACTCTGATATACCCTGCACCCCTTACTGTAACACCCTGTGATATACCCCTCACTGTAACACTGATATACCCCACACCTCTCACTGTAACACTCTGTGATATACCCTGCACCCTCACCATAACACACTGATATAGCCCACATCCCTCACTGTAACATTCTGTGATATACCCTGCACCCCCCACTCTAACACACTGATATACCCCATACGCCTCATTCTGTGATATACCCTGCACCCTCACCGTAACACACTGATATACCCCACACCCCTCACTGTAACACTGATATACCCCACACCCCTCACTGTAACACTGATATAGCCCACACCCTCACTGTAACACTGATATACCCCACACCCTCACTGTAACACTGATATACCTCACACCCCTCACTGTAACACTGATATAGCCCATACCCTCACTGTAACACTGATATACCCCACACCCCTCACTGTAACACTGATATAGCCCACACCCTCACTGTAACACTGATATACCCCACACCCCTCACTGTAACACTGATATAGCCCATACCCTCACTGTAACACTGATATACCCCACACCCCTCACTGTAACACTGATATACCTCACACCCCTCACTGTAACACTCTGTGATATACCCCACACCCCTCACTGTAACACTGATATACACCACACCCCTCACTGTAATACTGATATAGCCCACACCCTCACTGTAACACTGATATACCCCACACCCCTTACTGTAACACTGATATACCCCACACCCCTCACTGTAACACTCTGTGATATACCCCACACCCCTCACTGTAACATTGATATACCCCACACCCCTCACTGTAATACTCTGTGATATACCCCACACCCCTCACTGTAACACTGATATACCCCACACCCTCACTGTAACACTGATATACCCCACACCCCTCACTGTAACACTGATATACCACACACCCCTTACTGTAACACTGATATACCCCACACCCCTCACTGTAACACTCTGTGATATACCCCACACCCCTCACTGTAACATTGATATACCCCACACCCCTCACTGTAATACTCTGTGATATACCCCACACCCCTCACTGTAACACTGATATACCCCACACCCTCACTGTAACACTGATATACCCCACACCCCTCACTGTAACACTGATATACCACACACTCCTCACTGTAACACTCTGTGATATACCTCACACCCCTCACTGTAACACTCTGTGATATACCCCACACCCCTCACTGTAACACTGATATACACCACACCCCTCACTGTAATACTGATATAGCCCACACCCTCACTGTAACACTGATATACCCCACACCCCTTACTGTAACACTGATATACCCCACACCCCTCACTGTAACACTCTGTGATATACCCCACACCCCTCACTGTAACATTGATATACCCCACACCCCTCACTGTAATACTCTGTGATATACCCCACACCCCTCACTGTAACACTGATATACCCCACACCCTCACTGTAACACTGATATACCCCACACCCCTCACTGTAACACTGATATACCACACACTCCTCACTGTAACACTCTGTGATATACCTCACACCCCTCACTGTAACACTCTGTGATATACCCCACACCCCTCACTCTAATGCACTCACTGAATATGCACACAGTGTTCACTTTTCCATAAAACACACACCTCAAGAATGTTGCGGCACAAGATGATGACTGGTGTTTTGTTGTGAGCGTGTAGCTTGTGCATGTCACCGTGAGGTGTTGCACACTCGGGAAAGGGACCTACTCACTGTAGTGTGTTCCAGTCTGGCTCGTGTGCAACTCAGAGCCAACTCTGGTCTGGAACGAGAGCCCTGTGCACAGAGATGTCAGTGAGTCGCAGCAGGTAAAAGGGAGTGATTAATTGTGTTGTCGGACTGTGCGACTTGTGTTTCTCTGTGTCAGTGCCACAGTTCCTGCCTTCTCCCAAGACGCTGTCCATGCTCACGGCTCTGCTTTCCTAGGCAAGCAACCTCTGCATGTGTGGAGTGCATGGATAAGCAGCTCACTCCATTAACAAAGACCCTTTTCAGAATGTCTAACCTGAGTCCTTTGATGATCATTTGCACAGACTCTGGGCCCATGTCGTTCTCTCTCGGCTCTGATGTGGAAATACTGTGGAACTGAGTGAACTAAAGAACTGGTGTAAAACCTGCCATGTTAATCCCAGCCTGTGAAGTTTGTGAATACTGAGTTTCAGTCATGTCCGATCAAAGATGCAGTGGTAGAGATGCTGACAGTCCCTGGTGAAGAACACGGGCACTGCCTGACCCAGCAATCTGTCTGCAATGTCGGCCCTGTTTCTTCTTAGTTTATAATTTGCTCAAAGTGTGTGAGGGTGGAACTGGCAGGGTAGATAAGGGTTAACCAGTGGAATTTCAAAAGGTTTTCGACCAGGTGCCACACAAAAGGTTATTACACGAGATTAAGGCTCATGGGATTGGGGGTAATTTATTAGCTTAGATTGAGGGTTGGTTATCGGACAGAAATGAGGAATAAGCGGGTCATTTTCGGGTTGGCTGGCTGTAACATAGAAACATAGAAACATAGAAATTAGGTGCAGGAGCAGGCCATTTGGCCCTTCGAGCCTGCACCACCATTCAATAAAATCATAGCTGATCATTCCCTCAGTACCCCTTTCCTGCTTTCTCTCCATACCTCTTGATCCCTTTGGTTGTAAGGACCACATCTAACTGAACACAATATTCTAGGTGTGGCCTCACCAAGGCAGTAAGACCTCCCTGCTCCTATACTCAAATCCCCTCGCTATGAAGGCCAACATACCATTTGCCTTCTTCACCGCCTGCTGTACCTGCATGCCAACTTTCAATGACTGATGAACCATGACACCCAGGTCTCGTTGCACCTCCCCTTTTCCTAATCTGTCACCATCCAGATAATATTCTGCCTTCCTGTTTTTGCCACCAAAGTGGATAACCTCACATTTATTCACATTATACCGCATCTGCCATGCATTTGCCCACTCACCTAACCTGTCCAAGTCACCCTGCAGCCTCTTAGCATCCTCCTCACAGCTCACACTGCCACCCAACTTAGTGTCATCTGCAAACTTGGAGATATTACATTCAATTCCTTTGTTGAAATCACAAGGTGTACCACAAGGTTCAGTGCTTGGGCCCCAGCTATTCATTATCTATATCAATGAAGGGACTGAGCATAATATATCCATTTTGCTGACAATGCAAGGCTAGGTGGGTCAGTGAGCTGTGAGGAGGACACAAAGTGGATGCAAAGACACATAAACAGGCTAAATTATTGAGCAAGAATATGGCAGGTGGAATATAATGTGTGGAAATTATTCAATTTGGTAGGAAGATTAGAAAAGCAAAATAATTTTTAATTTTGAGAGATTGGGAAATGTTGGTGTTCAGAGGGACCTGGGTGACCTTGTACACCAATCACTGAAAGTTAACATGTAGGTACAGCAAGTGATTAGGAAAGCAAATAGTATGTTAGCATTTATTACAAGAGGACTGAAGTATAACAGTAAAGAAACCTTATTACAATTATACAGGGCTTTGGTGAGACCATACCTGCAGCACTGTGCACAGTTTTAATCACCTTATCTGAGGAAGGATATACTGATCTTAGTGGGAGTGCAACGAAGGTTCATTGGAGGGATTTTTGGGATGGGGGATTGTCCTATGAGGAGAGATTGTGTAGAATGGGCCTATCCTCTCTGGAGTGTAGAAGAATGAGAGGTGATGTCATTGAAACACAAGATTCTGAGGGGGATTGACAGGGTAGATGCAGGGATGTAGTTTGCCCCGAGAGTGTAGAACTGGGGGTGATGGTCCGGGGAATTGCGGAATGCCCGTCTGGGGGCAGTAACCTCTGCAGGGCGGGGCGGAGCGGGAGTTCCTGATCGAGGCGCAGAAGTCCAGTCCCGCTTAGAGGTAGTGGAGTGCAAGATAACGCGTGCCACTTCCTCTGTGTGTGCTAACAGGGCACAGCGCTACGTACTGGGACACACAGTGCTGCCACGTAGTGGGGACCCTCCCCTTCATTAAAGGCGAGGGCCGAGTTGCAGACTGTGCGGGCCGTATCTGGACCCTCGGGGAGCAGGGAGCCGTGCCAACGCCCCGGCACTCACGCCGCGCGCTGAGCCGCCTGATCGCGGCACGGACCCCGCACTCAAGGGGGCAACAGGCCGCAACACCTCAGTCGGATGTTTTTTAATTAAGGCGCCAGCACCTCCCCTTTAACGATCGCTCTGTGAGCGTCCGGCCGCCGAGTCTGTGCCCCCCACCCCCCCCCACCACCCCCGAACCTGTCGCTGTCATCACCCCACACAGCGTCAGGAGGCGATATCCAATATTTGTTCCGGGGCACTAACGGGGTGTGGCACACGGTGATGGTATTGCCAGCGCAGTGGGGCGGTGCGGGTTGCTACTGGTTACCGCCGTCACTAAACTCTCACCGAATTTAGCGGGAGTCGTTAGAGGTGCTAATGGGAGATGCCAATTACCTCAAATTTCTCCCCCATAGAGTACAAAAGTGAGAAAGTTAAGCTAAACCAATATAAACATGAGTACAGTCCCAGTACTGTGTCCAATTCTGGGCACTGTACTTTAGAAAGGACATGAAGACTTTGGAGAGGGTGCCGAAGAGATTTACGAGAATGATTGTGGGGGTGAGGGATTCCAGTGACGTGGAGAGACTGGAGAAGCTGAGGTAGTTCTCCGTGGAGCAGAGAAGGTGAAGAGGAGATTTGCTAGAGGTGTTCAAAATCATGAAAAGTTAGATAGAATGAACAAAGAAAAATTATTTCCAGTGGCTGAAGGGTTGATAACCGGAGGGACCAGATTTAACGTGATCGGCAGCTGTACACCCCGTATGTGTCTCAGTGTCCCCTGTACATGTACATCATCACAGGCAGTCCCTCGGGATCGAGGAAGACTTGCTTCCACTCTTAGCATGAGTCCTTAGGTGGCTGAACAGTCCAATACGAGAGCCACAGACCCTGTCACAGGTGGGACAGACAGTGGTTGAGGGAAGGGGAGGGTGGGACTGGTTTGCCGCACGTTCCTTCCGCTGCCTGCGCTTGGTTTCTGCACGCTCTCGGCAACGAGACTCGAGGTGCTCAGTGCCCTCCCGATGCTCTTCCTCTACTTAGGGCGGTCTATGGCCAGGGACTCCCAGGTGTCAGTGGGATGTCGCACTTTATCAGGGAGGCTTTGAGGATGTCCTTGTAACGTTTCCTCTGCCCGCCTTTGGCTCGTTTGCCGTGGATGAGTTCCGAGTAGAGCGCTTGCTTTGGGAGTCTCATGTCTGGCATGTGAACTGTGTGGCCTGCCCAGTGAAGCTGATCGAGTGTGGTCAGTGCTTCAATGATGGGAATGTTGTCCTGGACAAGGACGCTAATGTTTGTGCGTCTGTCCTCCCAGGAGATTTGCAGGATCTTGCGGAGACATTGCTGGTGGTATTTCTCCAGTGATTTGAGGTATCTACTGTACATGGTCCATGTCTCTGAGCCATACAGGAGGGCGGGTATTACTACAGCCCTGTAGACCATGAGCTTGGTGACAGCTTTGAGAGCCTGATCTTCAAACACTCTTTTCCTCAGGCGGCCGAAGGCTGCACTGGTGCACTGGAGGTGGTGTTGGATCTCATCATCAATGCCTGCTCTTGTTGATAGGATGCTCCCGAGATAAGGGAAGTGGTCCACGTTGTCCAGGGCCACGCCGTGGATCTTGATGACTGGGGGGCAGTGCTGTGCGGCGAGGACAGGCTGGTGGAGGACCTTTGTCTTAGCGTAAGGCCCATGCTTTCGTATGCCTTAGTAAATACGTCGACTACGTCCTGGAGTTCAGCCTCTGTGTGTGCACAGACACAGGCGTCGTCCGCGTACTGTAGCTCAACGACAGAGGTTGGAGTGGTCTTGGACCTGGCCTGGAGATGGCGAAGGTTAAACAGCTTCCCACTGGTTCTGTAGTTTAGTTCCACTCCAGCGGGGAGCTTGTTGACTGTGAGGTGGAACATGGCAGCGAGGAAGATTGAGAAGAGGGTTGGGGCGATGACACAGCCCTGTTTGACCCCGGTCCGGACGTGGATTGGGTCTGTGATGGATCCGTTGGTTAGGATCACGGCCTGCATGTCGTCGTGGAGCAGGCGGAGGATGTTGACAGACTTTTGGAGGCATCCGAAACGGAGGAGGACGCTCCATAGACCCTCGCGGCTGACAGTGTCAAAGGCCTTTGTAAGATCGAAGAAGACCATGTATAAGGGCTGGCGCTGCTCCCTGCATTTTTCCTGCAGCTGTCACGCTGCAAAGATCATGTCCATTGTGTCCCGTAGGGGACAAAATACGCATTGTGACTCCGGGAGGAGCTCCTCGGCCACAGGGAGAAGACGGTTGAGGAGGACTCTCGCGACAACTTTTCCAGTGGTTGATAGCAGGGAGATTCCTCTGTAGTTGCTGCAGTCGGACTTGTCCCCTTTTTAAAGATGGTCACGATCACTGCATCTCTGAGATCTCCCAGCATGCTCTCCTCCCTCCAGATGAGAGAGATGAGGTCATGTATCCACGCCAACAGCGCCTCTCCGCCATACTTTAGTGTCTCAGCAGGGATTCCATCCGCTCCCGAAGCCTTGTTATTCTTGAGCTGTTTTATGGCTTTGCCTACCTCGTGCAGTGTTGGGGTCTCACTGAGGTGGTGGCGGGTCACATGCTGCGGGATGGAGTCGAGAACACTCGAGTCAAAGGCAGAGTCTCGATTGAGGAGATCATCGAAGTGCTCCTTCCAGCGGGCCCTGACAGCCTCAGTGTCCTTGATGAGTGTTTCCCCGTTCTTGGCCAGGAGTGGGGTGGGGCCTTGGGAGTTTGGACCGTAGGTGGCCTTGACTGCGATGAAGAATCCTCCCATATCGTGGCTGTCGGCCAGTTGTTGTATCTCCTGTGCTTTCTCCATCCACCACCTGTTCTTTAGGTCCCGGGTTTTTTGTTGGACCTGAGCCTTGAGCCGTCTGTAATGCTGCTTTGCTGCTCCCGAGTTGGGTTGTTGTTCAAGGCTCAGAAATGCCCTGCGCTTGCGATCTATTAGTTCTTGGATCTCCTGATCATTCACATCAAACCAGTCCTGGTGTTTCCTGGTTGAGTGACCGAGTGTCTCTTCACAGGCACTGGTTATAGAGGCCTGGAGGGCAGACCAAGCACTGTGGGCATTCAGCATCTCAGGGTCATCAAGGCACGCCAGGTTAGCTGTGAGGCGCTGGCTGTATAGGGCTCTCTTAGCTGGGTCTCTAAGTGCACCGGCATTGACTTTTTTGTGGAACTGCTTCTGATGTCCCCTCTGCTTTGGGGCAATGTTAATGTTGATGATGGATCGGATTAGGTGATGGTCCGTCCAGCAGTCGTCAGCTCCTGTCATGGCGCGGGTGATGCACACATCCTTGTGATGGGGAAATTGATGGGATTGAAGGCCGATAAATCTCCAGGGCCTGGTGGACTGCATCCCAGAGTACTTAAGGAGGTGGCCTTGGAAATAGCGGATGCATTGACAGTCATTTTCCAACATTCCATTGACTCTGGATCAGTTCCTATCGAGTGGAGGGTAGCCAATGTAACCCCACTTTTTAAAAAAGGAGGGAGAGAGAAAACAGGGAATTATAGACCGGTCAGCCTGACCTCAGTAGTGGGTAAGATGATGGAATCAATTATTAAGGATGTCATAGCAGCGCATTTGGAAAGAGGTGACATGAGAGGTCCAAGTCAGCATGGATTTGTGAAAGGGAAATCATGCTTGACAAATCTTCTGGAATTTTTTGAGGATGTTTCAAGTAGAGTGGACAAGGGAGAACCATTTGATGTGGTATATTTGGACTTTCAGAAGGCTTTCGACAAGGTTCCACACAAGAGATTAATGTGCAAAGTTAAAGCACATGGGATTGGGGGTAGTGTGCTGACATGGATTGAGAACTGGTTGTCAGACAGGAAGCAAAGAGTAGGAGTAAATGGGTACTTTTCAGAATGGCAGGCAGTGACTAGTGGGGTACCGCAAGGTTCTGTGCTGGGGCCCCAGCTGTTTACACTGTACATTAATGATTTAGACGAGGGGATTAAATGTAGTATCTCCAAATTTGCGGATGACACTAAGTTAGGTGGCAGTGTGAGCTGCGAGGAGGATGCTATGAGGCTGCAGAGTGACTTGGATAGGTTCGGTGAGTGGGCAAATGCATCGCAGATGAAGTATAATGTGGATAAATGTGAGGTTATCCACTTTGGTGGTAAAAACAGAGAGACAGACTATTATCTGAATGGTGACAGATTAGGAAAAGGGAAGGTGCAACGAGACCTGGGTGTCATGGTACATCAGTCATTGAAGGTTGGCATACAGGTACAGCAGGCGGTTAAGAAAGCAAATGGCATGTTGACCTTCATAGCGAGGGGATTTGAGTACAGGGGCAGGGAGGTGTTGCTACAGTTGTACAGGGCCTTGGTGAGGCCACACCTGGAGTATTGTGTACAGTTTTGGTCTCCTAACTTGAGGAAGGACATTCTTGCTATTGAGGGAGTGCAGCGAAGGTTCACCAGACTGATTCCCGGGATAGCGGGACTGATATATCAAGAAAGACTAAATCAACTGGGCTTGTATTCACTGGAGTTCAGAAGAATGAGAGGGGACCTTATAGAAACATTTAAAATTCTGATGGGTTTAGACAGGTTAGATGCAGGAAGAATGTTCCCGATGTTGGGGAAGTCCAGAACCAGGGGTCACAGTCTAAGGATAAGGGGTAAGCCATTTAGGACCGAGATGAGGAGAAACTTCTTCACCCAGAGAGTGGTGAACCTGTGGAATTCTCTACCACAGAAAGTTGTTGAGACCAATTCAGTAAATATATTCAAAAAGGAGTTAGATGTAGTCCTTACTACTCGGGGGATCAAGGGGTATGGCAAGAAAGCAGGAAGGGGGTACTGAAGTTGCATGTTTAGCCATGAACTCATTGAATGGCGGTGCAGGCTCGAAGGGCCAAATGGCCTACTCCTGCACCTATTTTCTATGTTTCTATGTGATCCCTGGCTCAGACGATGAGATAGTCGAGCAGGTGCCAGTGTTTGGAGCGAGGGTGTTGCCACGATGCCTTGTATTTGTCCCTCTGGCAGAACAAGGTGTTGGTGATGACAAGTTCATGTTCCAGACATTTTGTCAGCAGTAGGGTACCGCTGGAGTTGGCTTTCTCTACCCCCTCTCTGCCAATCATGCCTCCCCAGAGGGCTGTGTCCCTGGCGTTGAAGTCGCCTAGTGACGCGGGACAAGGATGTTTCAAGGTTGGAATAAAAACTCTCTTTGGTCTCATCCGTTGCATCGAGTGTTGGGGCGTACGCACCGATGACTGTGGCGCACTGGTTCCGGGATAGGGTGAGTCGAAGAGTCATGAGGCGTTCGCTAACCCCACAGGGGGAGTCTTTGAGGCAGTCGACCAGCTCATTTTTGATGGCGAAGCCGACTCCGTGGAGGCAGTGTTCTGCCTCTGGTTTCCCTTTCCAGAAGAAGGTGTAACCCCCACCATGTTCCTTGAGCTGGCCTTCCATTGCCCGCAGGGTCTCGCTTATGGCGGCGATGTCGAAATCAACGTGTCTAACTTCCCGGGCAACTATGGGGGTGCGGCGTTCCGGCCTGTCACTGTTGGGGTTGTCCATGAGGGACCTGACGTTCCAGGTCACGAACTTCATGTTAACGGAGTGGAAGTTGCCCGTGCGTGAGTTCTTTTAATGTGGGGTGACCGTTGTACACCGGCAACCACACGGGCTGAGCTGAGCAAGGTCTTGGTCCAGTGGCAAGGGGGGCCAGGACGACTGGAGACCAGGCACAGCTGTATGGGCCGAATTGCCTGCAGCAAGGTGTTGACCGCAGGCTCGGCACTAGGTGGCGTCCGTGATGGTAGGAGGTCCAAGGTTTGTTTGGGGGCAGGCATTGCGGGGGCCAGTGGTGCACTGGGGTTCAGAATGGGGGGGACAGGGGGGGTTCACAGCCATTGTACTCACCATGTGCTGGAGAAGGAGAGGAGACCAGGCCATCAGTGGGGAAGGAAAGATCCAGTCACCCAGTCGCCGCAGGAGGTCCAGCCGGGAGGTCCAGGTCACGTCGAGTCGTCCAGCCGCTGCAGGAGGTCCAGCCGGGAGTCGCCGATGTGCGGTGTGGCGGAAGGCCTGAGGTAGGCCCAAACTTTTGGGATTCACGGGGTTGGGGTTAGGGTGGGGATTTAAGTCTTTAAGACCCCCTATTGGGGTCTATTAGGACTAGGGCTGGGGTTTGGGGAAGTTTAGACAGTGGGAGGGGGGAGGTTGAGGGCCAAGGAGCTATTTAGCAGGGGAGCTCCCTAGGGAGCTGTTACCCTGACGTCCATCACATGTACAGTACACAGGGTAAGGGGAACGATTCACTCCTGTCTGGGACTGTACACCCCGTGTGTGTCTCAGTGTCTCCTGTACATGTACAGTACACAGGGTAAAGGGGAATGACCCACTCCCGTCTGGGACAATGTTGAAATGAGTCTAAATAAAAAAGCATTTGGTTCTCACTGTCCGTCTCATTGGCAAAGAAAGTCGCTCTCTGTCCCACTGTCCCTCTGTCCTTCTGTCTCTCTCTCTCTCTCTCTCTGTCTCTCCCTACCCCTCTCTCGCTCCGTCCCTCTGTCCCTGTCTCTGTCTCTGTCTCTCTCTCTCCCTCTTTATCCCTCCATCTCTCTACCCCTCCGACCCTCTGTCCCTCCGTCTCTCTCTGTCCCTCTGTCCCTCCTACCCGCCATCCTCTCTGCCTCTGTCACACTCCCTCTTTCACTCCTGGCTTGTACTTCTGTTTCGATCACTTTTGTTTTCTCTGATATATTTTCCCTCCTTTCACCCACCTTCCCTGTGTAATACTCATGTGTGACGCAAGGTCTGGAATTCTGTGCCTGGTACCAGCTGCTGTACTTACAGTGCACACGTGTCGAGTATGAATGATTCGGTGTAAAGATAACGAAAGAAAGACTTGCATTTATAGAGCGCCTTTCACGACCAGAGGACGTCTCAAAGTATTTTTGAGCCAATGATGTATTTTCAGAGTGTAATCACTGTTGTGATGTAAGACTTGGTGTAAATGATAGACGGTGTACAGAGGGCGCTGGTATCTGAGAGCAGCACTGGTGTATATTTGGCGAGCAGTTTGGCTGGGTGGAGAAGCCCTTGCAATGGTGGAGAGGTAGTACAGGGTAGGTGCAGGTTGTATAGACGGAGCGGGCTGGGAATGGGAGCCTGGCAAGGTGACTGGGTTAGCAAACGATGATGTGCATCGCCCAGGTTCCAGGGACACTCAACGCAGGAGTGCGTATCCAACTACAAAGTCACTGAGAAACCCCTAACACAGGGAGATTTGGGCACTCATTGTTGCTCAGTAATCTTCGACCAGATGGCCATGAAAATCAATGGGACAAAGCAGCTTTGAGAGCTTGTTAAAGTGCTGTTATGGGCTTTGTTCAGTCGCAAATAAAGTGCTGCCATCTGGCTGGGTATGGCCACGTTAGCTGCACATTGCCCTGCTGCACGGCCAATCTCCGAGGTCTGTGTCAAACAGACAAGGGGGCAAAGTTAGTGCAGGCGGCCGTTCAGGTTGACAATTCTGGGAATAAATACAATACAGGAGCGAGTCATTAAGTGAGGCCGAGCTTGGTTCACAGAATGCCTGAGCGTGTCTTAGTGACTCAGTGTTGTGGGTAACTGGCCCCCACAGACTGCAGGTTCAATCTCCGCCTCAGACCCTGTCAGCAGTTCTCAGCTCCACTGTTGGAGCCTGCTACAGCTGGCCTCCATCCTCCTGGCTCAGGAACAGGGGACAGAATCAGCCAATATTCCTGCCCCTGGCCCAGGAATGGGGAAACAATCAGCCAATATTCCTGCCCCTGGCCCAGGAACGGGGCAGAATCAGCCAATATTCCTGCCCCTGGCCCAGGAACGGGGGACAGAATCAGCCAATATTCCTGCCCCTGGCCCAGGAATGGGGAAACAATCAGCCAATATTCCTGCCCCTGGCCCAGGAACAGGGCAGAATCAGCCAATATTCCTGCCCCTGGCCCAGGAATGGGGAAACAATCAGCCAATATTCCTGCCCCTGGCCCAGGAACGGGGAAACAATCAGCCAATATTCCTGCTCCTGGCCCAGGAACAGGGGACAGAATCAGCAATATTCCTGCCCCTGGCCTAGGAACGGGGCAGAATCAGCCAATATTCCTGCCCCTGGCCCAGGAACGGGGAAACAATCAGCCAATATTCCTGCCCCTGGCCCAGGAACGGGGAAACAATCAGCCAATATTCCTGCCCCTGGCCCAGGAACGGGGACAGAATCAGCCAATATTCCTGCCCCTGGCCCAGGAATGGGGAAACAATCAGCCAATATTCCTGCCCCTGGCCGAGGAACGGGGAAACAATCAGCCAATATTCCTGCCCCTGGCCCAGGAACGGGGCAGAATCAGCCAATATTCCTGCCCCTGGCCCAGGAACGGGGACAGAATCAGCCAATATTCCTGCCCCTGGCCCAGGAACGGGGACAGAATCAGCCAATATTCCTGCCCCTGGCCCAGGAACAGGGGACAGAATCAGCCAATATTCCTGCCCCTGGCCCAGGAACAGGGGACAGAATCAGCCAATATTCCTGCCCCTGGCCCAGGAACGGGGAAACAATCAGCCAATATTCCTGCCCCTGGCCCAGGAACGGGGCAGAATGAGCTAATATTCCTGCTCCTGGCCCAGGAATGGGGCAGAATGAGCCAGCATTCCTGCCCCTGGTTGCTATCCAGAGATTCCTGTGTGTATCGGCAGCAGCTGAGCATGATGGGGTATGATGCAAAATAAGCCGGCCCTCACTCACTGTCTCCGTTCACACCGGAACAACGGCCACGTGGGGGAGGCATGAAATTTACCCCAGAGAAGGAGAACCCAACTCGAGGGCAAGTGGTAGGGTGACACGGACCCCGCGACCTGAGCGGGGCCTAACAGGACCTTACCATTACGTAGCACCTATAATGTGGAAACATGTCCCAAAACACATCTTGGAGGCGTAAAGAAAGACAGACATGCATTTATATAGCACCTTTCACGACCACCAGACGTCTCAAAGCATTTACAGCCAATGAAGTACTTATGGAGTGTAGTCACTGTTGTAATGTGGGAAACGCGGCAGTCAATTTGCGCACAGCAAGCTCCCACACACAGCACTGTCATAATGACCAGATATTCTGTTTTAGTGATGTTTGCTGAGGGATAAATATTGGCCCCAGGACACCGGGGAGAACTCCTCTGCTCTTCAAAATAATGCCATGGGATATTTTATGTCCACCTGAGAGGGTAAACAAGGCCTCGGTTTAATGTTTCATCTGAAAGATGGCACCTCCAACAGTGAGGTGCTCCCTCAGTACTGCCGCTCCGACACTGCATCACTCCCTCAGTAATGCCCCTCCGACAGTGCAGCGCTCCCTCAGTACTGCCCCTCCGACAGTGTGGCACTCCCTCAGTACTGCCCCTCCGACAGTGTGGCGCTCCCTTAGTACTGCCCCTCTGACAGTGCTGCATTCCCTCAGTACTGCCCCTCCGACAGTGCTGCATTCCCTCAGTACTGCCCCTCCGACAGTGTGGCACTCCCTCAGTGTCATGTATTCAATTGTCATTGTAACCCATGTATAAGCTGACCTAAGTTGTATACCTTGAGAACACTGACCACAGGGGGCGAACTTGTGGGAGACACTCCTAATCTGGACTTTCCGGTATAAAAGGAGAAGCTCCACCCACCGTCTGCCTCTTGAGGTCTCGGTAATAAAGGTAACTGGTCACAGAGCGATCTTTTCTCAAGTATGGGCCTCGCCCCCAAAGTCTTATTGGGATCACAGGTTGAGTCTCTCTGGTGGTTTACGCTCCCTTGTAGAGCACCTGAGTTGGGGCTTCGATTGTTGGGCGCTGGCCTGAGTGTCTGCTGTTTGCGGTGCCTCAGGCTTGTCCGGACTGCCCACAGTGACTGGGCTCTCCTCCATTTGGTTCCGGTTTTTGGTCACCTGTGGTGGAGTGAACTCTATATCGTGTTCTTCTATGGGGTTGCTGAACCTCCTTTTAGTTTGATCACGTGGTTGCGGCAGATTTGTCCATTGGTAAGTTTAACTACCAAAACCCTATTCCCCTCTTTGGCAATCACAGTGCCTGCAAGCCATTTGGGCCCTGCAGCGTAATTAAGGACAAAAACAGGGTCATTGACTTCAATACATCGCACCCTCGCATTCCTGTCATGGTCGTCACATTGTGACTGACGTCTGCTCTCGACAATTTCTTTCATGGTGGGGTGTATAAGGGATAACCTGGTTTTGAGCGTCCTTTTCATTAGCAGCTCTGCGGGTGGAACCCCTGTGAGCGAGTGTGGTTGGGATCTGTGGGCCAACAGGAGACGTGATAAGCGGCTTTGTAGGGAACCCCCTTGGATTCTGAGCATCCCCTGTTTGATTATCTGCACTGCTCGTTCTGCCTGGCCGTTTGAGGCCGGCTTGAACGGTGCCGTTCTGACATGGTTGATTCCATTGCCTGCCATGAAGTCCTGGAATTCAGTGCTTGTGAAGCACGGGCCATTGTCGCTGACCAAGATGTCCGGTAGACCATGGGCGGCGAACATTGCCCGTAGACTTTCTACCGTGGCAAAGGATGTGCTTGAATTTAAAATGTCACACTCGATCCATTTGGAGTAGGCGTCTACTACAACCAAAAACATTTTTCACATGAAAGGACCTGCGTAGTCCACATAGATGCGTGACCATGGCTTGGCGGGCCATGGCCAGGGGCTAAGGGGGGCTTCCCTGGGCGCATGGCCCAGCTGGGCACACGTGTTGCACCTGCGAACACAAAGTTCCAGGTCTGCATCTATCCCTGGCCACCAAACGTGTGACCTGACAATTGCCTTCATCATGACAATGCCCGGGTGCCCATTGTGGAGTTCTCTGATGAACACCTCTCTGCCCTTCTGGGGCATGACTACTCGGTTTCCTCATAGTAGGCAATCGGCCTGAATCGAGAGTTCATCCTTGCGCCTATGAAACGGTTTGAACTCCTCAGGGCATGTCCCGTATGTGTCTGCCCAGTCCCCATTCAGGACACATTTCTTAACTAAAGACAGTAGCTGGTCTTTATTTGTCCAGACTTTAATCTGACGGGCTGTCACAGGTGAGCCTTCGCTTTCGAAAGCTTCAACAACCATGACCATTTCAGCACCATGCTCAGCTGTCCCCTCAGTGGTGGCTAGTGGGAGCCTGCTGAGTGCATCAGCATAGTTTTCTGTGCTCGGTCTGTGCCGAATTGTGTAGTCATAGGCAGCTAACGTGAGTGCCCACCTCTCTATGCAGGCCGATGCATTCGCATTTATGGCCTTGTTGTCAGCCAAAAGGGACGTTAGAGGTTTGTGATCTGTCTCCAGCTCAAATTTCCTGCCAAACAGGTACTGGTGTATTTTCTTTACTGCATATACACATGCAAGCACCTCCTTTTCTACCATCCCGTAGCCCCTTTCTGCCTGGGACAGACTCCTGGAGGCATAAGCTACCGGCTGTAACTGACCATTGGCATTGACATGCTGCAACACACACCCGGCCCCATAGGACGACGCATCGCACGTTAAAACAAGTTTCTTACACGGGTCATATAACGTTAACAGTTTGTTGGAGCATAACAAGTTGCGTGCTCTATCAAAAGCCCTTTCCTGGCTGTCCCCCCCAGACCCAATCGCGACCTTTGCGTAGGAGCACGTGTAGCGGCTCTAACAGCGTGCTCAATTTGGGAAGAAAGTTGCCAAAATAGTTCAGGAGCCCCAGGAACGAACGCAGCTCCGTCGTGTTACGGGGTCTGGGTGCTCTCTGGATCGCTTCCGTTTTGGATGCAGTAGGTCTGATCCCATCTGCTGCTACCCTCCTCCCCAGGAATTCTACCTCTGAAGCTAAGAAGACACACTTCGCCTTTTTCAGTTGCAGCCCTACCCGGTCCAGTCTGCATAGCACCTCCTCCAGGTTGTGAAGGTGTTCTTCAGTATCGCGACCCGTGATGAGGATGTCATCTTGAAAAACCATCGTCCTTGGAATCGACTTGAGGTGGCTTTCCATATTTCGCTGAAAGATCGCGGCGACTGAACGAATCCTGAATGGACATCTGTTGTACTCAAACAACCCCTTATGTGTCGTGATGGTGGTCAGCTTCTTCAACTCACTCGCCAGCTCCTGGGTCATGTAAGCTGAGGTCAGGTCCAATTTTGAAAAAGGTTTGCCACTGGATAGCATCGCAAAGATGTCCTCCGCTTTTGGTAGCGGGTACTGGTCTTGGATTGACACCCGATTGATGGTGGCCTTGTAATCACCACATATCCTGACCAACCCATCCGCCTTGAGCACCGGCACAATCGGGATCGCCCAGTAACTGAATTCGACTGGCGAGATGATGCCTTCCCTCAGCAGGCGGTCCAATTCGCATTCTATCTTTTCCCGCATCACGTACGGCACCGCTCTGGCCTTATGGTGTACTGGCCTGGCGTCCGGGTTTATGTGAATCACTATCTTGGTCCCCATGAAAGTGCCAATGCCGGGTTAAAATAATGAGTCAAATTTGTCCAGGACCTGTGAGCATGATATTCGCTCCACAGAGGAAATTGCATTGACATCGCCCCAATTCCAGTTCATGACAGCAAGCCAACTCCTCCCCAGTAGTGCGGGACCGTCCCCTGGGACAATCCAGAGTGGCAACCTGTTCTCTGTACCTTTGTGGGTCATGACTACCGTGACGCTGCCTTGCACCGGAATGATCTCCTTTGTATATGTCCATAGCTGTGCGTCAATCGCCAATAATTTTGGCCTCCTGGCCTTGGACACCCACAACCTTTCAAACTGTTTGTTACCCATCAGGGACTGGCTGCCCTCCGTGTCTAGTTCCATTAATACTGGGATGCCATTGAGGAGCACTTCCATCATTATCGGTGGCGTCCTGGTGTATGAACTGTATACGTGCTCCACATGAACTCGCTGAACATCAGCTTCCAGCGATTTCCCCCAGTGTTCATTTGGCCTCGTAGGGCTTACATCGGGCCTGTCCTCCTCGTACATCAACCTGGCTGCAGGCTTCCTGCACACACGCACCAAGTGACCGCTGACGTTGCAGTTTCTGCAGGTATATTGCTGATACCTGCAAGCTCTGGCTGGGTGTTTGCCTCCACACCTCCAGCATGAGCTGGAGGCCTCCTTGTTGGAAACAAAAGGTCCATTACCAGTCGATCGTCTCTAACTGTCTCTGTAACTGTCCTTAAGCGCACCATTGACAGGTGTTGACGGCCCCATTACTGGCCGCATTGTCCATTGCGATGGCATGAATCGGCGTTCAGCTAGCCATTGTCTCTGTTGAATTCCCCCTTTGGGTTCGACTACATGCTGGGACATGTCCGATTGCCCTTGTCTGCCTAGAGAACTGTGTGCCGCGTTAACAATGTTGACTCCCTGGTCGTTTGCCGCATTTGAGCCAAGATTTTTGTCATGCATCATTCTGGTCTCTTCCTCCCCTGAGATAATTATCTGGGCTATCAGAGCCGCCGCTTCCAAGGTCAAGTCTTTGGTCGCAATCAGTTTCCTGAAAACCCCAGTGTGGCCGATGCCCTCAATAAAAAAGTCTCGCAGCATCTCCGCTCTGCGTGCATCTGGGAACTTACATCGGCTCGCCAGTCGCCGGAGGTCTGCCACGAAGTCTGGAACGCTTTGCCCTTCTCATCGCCGGTGCGTGTAAAACCGGTGTCTCGCCATGTGCATGCTGCTCGCCGGTTTAAGGTGTTCCCCGATCAACCTACTGATCTCTTCGAACGACTTGTCCGCCGGCTTCTCTGGCGCGAGAAGGTCCTTCATCAGGGAGTACGTTCTGGATCCACAAACCGTCAGGAGATGAGCCCTGCGTTTGTCGGCTGAATCCTGTCCCAACCATTCCTTAGTGACAAAACTAAGTCATCCCAATCATCACCAACACAGTACCTCTCTTCTGTGCTGCTAGTGGCCATGCTCGCGTGGATTAAATCCCAGTTTCTCGTCGCCAATAATATGTCCTTACTATACAATATAAATGCACACGAGACCCATACTTGAGAAAAGATCACTCTGTGACCAGTTACCTTTATTACCAGGGCCTCAAGAGGAGCTTCCCCTTTTATACCGGAAAGTCCAGGTTAGGAGTGTCTCCCACATATTCGTCCCTTGTGGTCAGTGTTCTCAAGGTATACAACTTAGGTCAGCTTATACATGGGTTACAATGACAGTTGAATACATGACACTCAGTACTGCCCCTCCGACAATGCGGCGCTCCCTCAGTACTGTCCCTCCGACAGTGCGGCACTCCCTCAGTACTGCCCCTCCGACAGTGCAGTGCTCCCTCAGTTCTGCCCCTCCGACAGTGCGGCACTCCCTCAGTACTGCCCCTCCGACAGTGCGGCACTCCCTCAGTACTGCCCCTCCGACAGTGCAGTGCTCTCTCAGTTCTGCCCCTCCGACAGTGCGGCACTCCCTCAGTACTGCCCCTCCGACAGTGCGGTGCTCCCTCAGTACTGCCCCTCCGACAGTGCGGCGCTCCCTCAGTACTGCCCCTCCGACAGTGCGGTGCTCCCTCAGTACTGCCCCTCCGACAGTGCGGTGCTCCCTCAGTACTGCCCCTCCGACATTGCGGCACTCCCTCAGTACTGCCCCTCCGACAGTACAGCTCTCCCTCAACACTGCACTGGGAGTGTCAGCCTAGATTTTTGTGCTCAATTCCCTGGAGTGGGTCTGAACCCACAACCTTCTGACTTAGAGGCGAGTGTTCTTGTCACTGAGCCACAGCTGACACTAGTCAAAAACTTCCCGCTGAGCCCGAGAAGGTATTAGAGCGGATGATAAAAAAGCCGGTGAAAGAGTTGGGTGCGACGGAGGGTCTATGGATGGAGGGCGTGAATTCCAGAGTGTGGATAGAGGTGGCAGAAGGTGCGGCGGCCAACCGATGGAGGAAAGGAAGTGGGCAAGGTGTAAGGCCAGAGGCCGAGGGTCAGAGAGGTCGGGAGGGGAGAGTTGGCGGAGCTGGAGGAGGTTACAGAGATAGGGAGGGGTGAAGGAGGGGGGAGGTCACAAGGAGATATAAACGGAAGAATGTAAATTGTAAATCTGAGGCATTAGGGGAGTGGGTGCCAAGGTAGGTCAGTGAGCAGTGATGGGTGAGTGGGACTTGGTGCAGGATAGCAGGCCCACCTCACAGCTTTGACTGAGCTGAGGATTACGGAGGGTGGCCAGAAGAGCGTGGGAATAGTCGAGTGTGGGGGTGACAAAGGAACGGATGAGGGTTTCAGCAACAGATGCAGTGAGGCAAGGGCGGAAATGGCTGATGTTACGGAGTAGAATAAAGTGGTCTGAGTGCTGGAATGGTGGGGTTAGAGGCTGACCTCGGTATGATTGGGGCACTGAGGTTACGAAGAGTTTGGCTCAGCCTGAGACAGTCACCTCAGTTCGAGGTTGGGATACCAAACTTTCCACATCAATGAGTCCCGAGTACACCATGGGCCTGTCTCAGGGATCTCCCCGCACTCCCTCCAGGCCCTCTATGTATATCTTAAGTCCAAGGGACACGGACATGGCGGACAACTGGTTTAGCCATTCACCGCCAGATCTGCCTGGACCACACAAAGCACTGTCGGGTCCTGCTCTCATCTGCCAAAACCGCTCACTATTACAGAATCATTCTAGAATGTAAAGATAAACCCCAGCTTCTATTCTCCACTGCTAACCATCTTCTTAAACCTCTCTCCCCAGTCTCCTCACCTCCGACAATGTGTGAGGAGCTCATGGACTTTCCTGTCTCGAAGATTGAGACCATCCGTTCGGTGGCCTCCACCTCTTCCCATCCATCCCCTAGCCCACCGAGCCAAACTTCCTCTGAGGACCCCCCCTGCCCTGGCCCTGACCTCACATCTTTCTCCAGTTTCTCTCCGATCGCCTCTCATGACCTTTGCGAGCTCATCCTGTCCATGAGACGCACCTCCTGCTCCCTTGACCCTATTCCCAACAAACTGTTGACCATCCAACTTCCTTCTGGCTCCCATGTTAGCCGACATTGTTAACGGTTCTCTCTCCTCAGGTACCGTCTCCCTCTCCCTCAAATCTGCCGTCATCACCCCTCTCCTCAAAATAACGTCCTTGTTCCCACTGTCCTTGCAAACTACCGTAGGATCCGTTCCTTCCCCACCCCTCCCCCAACAGTAAAAATTAGACTATTGAATATAAAAACTCAGAACTGCATCACAGTTTGCAAAAAGAGCTGGGCGGGAAAGGGTTCATTCTTACATTGCAGCCAAACCATCAGACATCAAGAGGGACTGTGATACAGGATATCTGCCATCGACCTAAATCACCAGACAATGGCCAGCAGAAGAGAGACATTCACATCTTCAATGGTTTCCTGTCTGATTCGATACAGGAACATTCATATATTCATTTACCTTAAGGGGTTACATTGTTTAAAGAACATACCTTGGACTGTGGCCCCAGAAAGGCTGGTATCAGGGTAGGCCGAGACAATGGACCAGACCCTGAACCACGCAGATATGAATGTAACTAGAAGCAAACAATTCGGTCACCTTGGGAAGGTTACTTTATAAAGGACCTCACCCTACAGACAGGCGGGGGCCAAGGGAATCATGGACAATGACTCTAGATGAGGAACAATTAGCCATCAAGAGGTCACATTTGATGCGGCCATCGTGTTAAATCTGTTCCAAGATTGCAAGTTGGGTTTTGGTACAAAGAAGACCCATTTTCGAAGGCAAACACACAGCAGTACAGAAACAGAAGCCAGCTAGTCTTTGGGACACAAGTTGCGTTGGCTGCGGTGCGGACGAGACTGGCATCAATCTCCTTCGGGATTGGCCCTTTGCAAGGCAGGTCTGGAAGGAGATGCATTGGTTGCTGTCGAGGTTCATCCCGAGCAGCTCCGTCACACAGGACCCTGTGCTCTGCGGACTGTTCCCAGGGACACACACCCAGACAGACATCATCCGCTGCTGGAGAGCCATTAACTCGGTGAAAGACTCACTTTGGTCTTGCCGACACCTGTTGGTCTTCCAGAGCAAGGAGATGTCCACGGCCGAGTGATGCAGACTGACGCAATCCAAGGTCCAGGAGTACGTGCTGAGGGACACACTAAAGGTTGGTGCAGTCGCCACAAAGGCACGATGGGGAACGGCCAGAGTTTAAGGTCCTTCCACCACGGTAAACCCAGGGGATGGAATCAGACCCCCCTCAGGCTATACTTGTTAATCTGCTTGTACACATAGAGCACCATGTACTGAAAAACACCTGTGTTGTGTCATGTATAATGAAAGTCTCTGCACTGTCTACAAACTTGTTAGAAATGTAAATGTATTCTCATCCGTTCCGTGTACTGCTTTCATCTGCACAGTGCTACCTGTAACGTGATTCGTGATCAGTATTTGAAATGTATCCTGGAATGTAATGTAAACCTGTTCTTATCCGCTCCATGTAATACCCTTATTTGCACAGTACTACATGTAACGTGATTTACGGATTATACTAAACTGTACCTTGAAATGAAATGCACGCTAGTATGGAACTGCTGTCAGCATCCAAACCAATTGTATTGAATTGCTGACCGCAAGGTACTGAACTATTTTCCAATGTATTGTGAAAATTTTATATGAATAAAGTATATTTTTGAAAAAAAAACATCGGCTGCAACCAAGGAAAGGGCCGACAGTCTACCTCAGGAGACAGCCGAACAATTGGTGATGGTGTGTTTTGTTCCAGTCAAATCATAGAAGGCTTTTGTGTGTGTGTGTGTGTGTGTGTGGGTCACTTTATATGCAACAGTCAAATCACGGACGGGTTTAACTGTGTCAAGTTGTGCCGATGAAAATGAGCTTTTGGTAGGGGTTTGTATTCTGAGTGTGTTAGTCCCACACAGATCGCAGGGATTTATACTGGGGAGGTAATTGTGTGTATGTTCAATAAAACAAACAAATCTTGGTTGAGTCAAAAACCCTGTGCTGTGTGTATTTTGTTTTTATAAATCCTGACGTCAAGAACCGTATAACGGGGGACTAGGCATTTAGTAACCCTTACACTGCCACTTCATCAACCTCCCTTTCCTCTCCAAAAGCCATGAAAGTGTAGCCATCTAACAAATCCGTGCCCATCTCTCCTGCAATTCCATGTGTGAATCCCTCCAATCCGGTTTCCACTCCTGACACAGTACTGAAACGGCTCTCATCAAAGTCACACATGACATCCTTTGTAATTGTGACAAAGGCAAACTATCCCTCCCCGTCCTCCTGGACCTGTCTGCGGCCTTTGACACGGTTGACCACTCTATCCTCCTCCAACGCCTCTCCACCAACGTCCAGCTGGGTGGGACTGCACTCGCCTGGTTCCATTCTTATCCCTCTCATCGTAGGCAGAGAATCTCCTGCAACGGCTTCTCTTCCCGCCCCCGCATCGTTACCTCTGGTATCCCCCAAGGATCTGTCCTTGGCACCCTCCTATTCCTCATCTACATGTTGCCCCTCGGCGACATCATCCGGAAACACAGGGTCAGTTTCCACATGTACACTGATGACACCCAGCTCTACCTCACCACCACTTCTCTCCACCCCTCCATGGTCCCTAAAATTGTCAGACTGCTAGTCCCACATCCTGCTCATGGATGAGCAGAAATTTCCTCCAAATAAATATTGGGGAGACCGAAGCCACAAACTCCATCCCTCTCCCTGGCTGAACCAGACTGTTCCCAACCTCGGTGTTATATTTGACCCCGAGATGAGCTTCCAACCACTTGGTGGCCAAGATGGGGTCTCAAGCTGAAAAGCCAGTTTAGCCCACATTTAGCACATGCCACCATCTTGGTAAAGGATTTGAAGCCAGCGCTAGGAATGGCCACCAGAGGATCGATGAGCAGTGGATTGCTGCTTACGTTCCCTGTCAGTGCTCAGTAACGAGGCTGCATGCCATTCTATTGGCCAGCGCTTGAGCCAATGCCCTGCCCTGACAGCGACCAGCTGATTGGGAGTAAATAAGTTGCTGCTGAGGATCGTGAGCACGGTAAATCGCCTTTCACTGCTCACTTGCTGCTGGAGGTCTGAAGATTGTCCACTGAAACACTCCACCCCCACCCCGCGGGAACAGCCCACCACCCGCGGGCACAGATCCGCCCTGCCCCCCACACCCTGCAGGGACAGACCGACCCTCCTCCACCGGGACCTCCAGTGCTGCGTCTGAGACCCTGTGCCGTCTCCCTGGACCCCTGAAACATGCCGCTTGCTGCCGCACAGAGCACTCTGCACCTGCATTGGGAGTGGGTGTGCGGAACCCACATACACCGTTCCATGGAAGTTGTGTCTAATCAGCGCTTGAGTGCTAAACCTGCAGGTGTTTGTGTTTTAGCACCTCCAGGCAAGTTCAAATTATGCTAATCAGCAATTAGGACTGTAATTACACGCTAAAACAGGCGTGTCTTATTAGCACAGCACCCATTTAGCGCCTGTTTTCACACTTTCACCAAAATAACCCATATTTTGTCCAACTGATTTTATAATTACTGAACCGTCTGCTCAGAACAGGCTTCATAGCAACATAAGAACATAAGAAATAGGAGCAGGAGTTGGCCATTCGGCCCCTCGAGCCTGCTCCGCCATTCAATGAGATCATTGCCTCCAGTGCGCCAGTGCAGCCTTCGGCCGCCTGAGGAAAAGAGTGTTTGAAGACCAGTCCCTCAAAACTGTCACCAAGTTCATGGTCTACAGGGCCATAGTAATACCTGCCCTCCTGTATGGCTCAGAGACATGGACCATGTACAGTAGACACCTCAAGTCACTGGAGAAATACCACCAACGATGTCGCCGCAAGATCCTACAAATCCCCTGAGAGGACAGACGCATAAACATTAGCGTCCTCGTCCAGGCCAACATCCCCAGCATTGAAGCACTGACCACACTCGATCAGCTCCGCTGGGCAGGTCACATAGTTCGCATGCCAGACACGAGATTCCCAAAGCAAGCGCTCTACTCGGAACCCGTCCACGGCAAACGAGCCAAAGGTAGGCAGAGGAAATGCTACAAGGACATCCTCAAAACCTCCCTGATAAAGTGCAACATCTCCACTGACACCTGGGAGTCCCTGGCCATAGACCGCCCTAAGTGGAGGAAGTGCATCCGGGAAGGCGTTAAGCTCCTTGAGTATCGTCGCCGAGAGCATGCAGAAACCAAGCGCAGGCAGCGGAAAGAACGTGCAGAAAACCAGGCTCCCCACCCTTTCCCTCAACAACTATCTGCCCCACCTGTGACAGAAACTGTGGTTCTTGTATTGGACTGTACAGCCACCTGCTAAGAGTGGAAGCAAGTGTTCCTCGATTCCGAGGAACTGCGTATGAGGCTGATGACTGATCTTTGACCTCAACTCGACTTTCCTGCACTATCCCCATATCCATTGATTCCCTCAGTTTCCAAAAGTCTATTGATCTTTGTCTTGAGTAGATTCAGACTGAGCCTCCACAGCCCTCTGGGGCAGAGAATTCCAAAGATTCACCACCCTCTGAGTGAAGAAATTCCTCCTCACCTCAGTCCTAAATGGCCGACCCCTTATCCTGAGACTGTGATCCCTGGTTCTAGACTCCAAAGCCCGGGGGAAACATCCTCCCTGCATCTACCCTGTCAAGCCCTGTAAGAAATTTGTATGTTTCAATGAGATCACCTCTCATTCTTCTAAATGCTGGAGACTATAGACCCAGTCCCACTAATTTCTCCAGTACTATTTTTTTTACTAATACTAATTTCTTTCAGTTCCTCATTCTCACTAGACCCTTGGTTCTCCACTATTTCTAGGAGGTTTTTTGTGTCTTCTTCCGTGAAGACAGACACAAAGTATTTGTTTAATTTCCCTGCCATTTCCTTATTCCCCATTATAATTTCTCCTGTCTCAGCCTGTAAGGGACCCACATTTACTTTTGCTAATCTTTTCCTTTTTACATACAGATAGAAGCTTTTACAGTCTGTTTTTATGTCTCCTAGTTTACTCTCATATTCTATTTTCCCTTTATCAATTTCTTGGTCCTCCTTTGCTGAATTCTAAAACCCTCCCAATCCTCAGGCTTACTGCTGTTTTTGGCAACATTATAAGCCTCTTCCTTTGATCTAATACTATCTTTAACTTCTCTTGTTAGCCACGGTTGGACTACTTTTCCTGTGGGTCTTTTGTGCTTAACGCAATGTATATTTGTCGTAAATGATGTATTAATTCTTTAAATGCTATCCATTGCTTGTTTACCTTTTAATGTAGTTTTCCATATTCACCCCTCATTCCTACATAGTTTGCTTGCTTTAGATTTCAGACCCTAGTTTCGAATTTAACTAAATCACTTTCAAATTCAATATAAAATTACAACACCTTATGGTCAGTCTTCCCTAAAGACCTCTTTACTACAAGGTTATTAAGCAACCCTTTCTCATTGCACAATCCTAGATCTAAAAGAGCCTGTTCTCTAGCAGGTTCCTCAACATACTGATTTAGAAAACGATCTTGAATGCATTCCATGAAGACCTGGTTCATTCCCTGGTTTGCAGCAGTCTGCAATGGAAGTCTCTTGTATCCATTGCCTGCAGGAGTTGGAGGTGAAATGAGTTTGGACAATCTCGGCCCAGTTACTCATGGCCAACTGCATTAAAACTGCTCAAATTGCAATGCTAAATTGACAATCACGTTTGGTGGCCTAGTGGTTATGGTTCTGGTCTACAACCGGTTGACATAAAACCTGACTGGTTTGTAAACGTCCTTCAGGGAAGGGACCCTGCCACCCCTACATGGCATGTTGGCCTTTATTGCAAGGGGGTTGGAGTACAAGAGTAAGGAAGTCTTGCTACAATTGTACAGGGCCCTGGTGAGACCACACCTGGAGCACTGTGCAAGTTTTGGTCTCCTTATCTAAGGAAGGATATACTTGCCTTGGAGGCGGTGCAACGAAGGTTCACTGGATTGATCCCTGCAGTGAGGGTTGTCCTGTGAGGAGAGATTGTGTAGAATGGGCTTGTTGGAGTCCATTATTAAAGAAGCTGTAGCAGGACATTTGGAAAAGCAAAATTCGGTCAGGCAGAGTCAGCATGGATTTATGAAGGGGAAATCATGTGACAAATTTGCTGGAGTTCTTTGAGGATGTAACGAACAGGGTGGATAAAGGGGAACCAGTGGATGTGGTGTATTTGGACTTCCAGAAGGCATTTGACAAGGTGCCACATGAAAGGATATTGCACAAGATAAAAGTTCATGAGGTTGAGGGTAATATATTAGCATGGATAGAGGATTGGCTAACTAACTGAGAACAGAGAGTCAGGATAAATGGTTCATTCTCGGATTAGCAATCAGTGACCAGTGGGGTGCTGCAGGGATCAGTGCTGGGACCCCAACTATTTACAATCTATATTAACAACTTGGAAGAAGGGACTGAGTATAACGTAGCCAAGTTTGCTGACAATACAAAGATGGGAGGAAAAGCAATGTGTGAGGAGGACACAAAAAATCTGCAAAAGGACATAGACAGGCTAAGTGAGTGGGCAAAAATTTGGCAGATGGAGTATAATGTTGGAAAGTGTGAGGTCATGCATTTTGACAGAAAAAAATCAAAGAGCATGTTATTATTTAAATGGAGAAAAATTGCAAAGTGCCGCAGTACAGCGGGACCTGGGGGTACTTGTGCATGAAACACAAAAGGACAGTATGCAGGTACAGCAAGTGATCAGGAAGGCCAATGGTATCTTAGCCTTTATTGCAAAGAAGATGGAGTATAAAAGCAGGAAGTCTTGCTACAGCTATATAAAGTATTGGTGAGGCCACACCTGGAGTACTGCGTGCAGTTTTGGTTTCCATATTTACAAAAGGATATACTTGCTTTGGAGGCAGTTCAGAGGTTCACTAGGTTGATTCCGGAAATGAGGGGGTTGGAAAGGTTGAGGAGGTTGGGCCTCTACTCATTGGAATTCAGAAGAATGAGAGGTGATCTTATCGGAACGTATAAGATTATGAGGGGGCTTGACAAGGTGGATGCAGAGAGGATGTTTCCACTGATGGGAGAGACTAGAACTAGAGGGCACGATCTTAGAATAAGGGGCTACCCATTTAAAACAGAGATGAGGAGAAATTTCTTCTCTCAGAGGGTTGTAAATCTGTGGAATTTGCTGCCTCAGAGAGCTGTGGAAGCTGGGACATTGAATATATTTAAGACAGAGATAGACAATGTCTTAATTGATAAGGGGATAAGGGGTTATGGGGAGCGGGCAGGGAAGTGGACCTGAGCCCATGATCAGATCAGCTATGTTCTTATTGAATGGCGGAGCAGGCTCGAGGGGCCGTATGGCCTACTCCTACATAAAACATAAGAACATAAGAATTAGGAACAGGAGTAGGCCATCTAGCCCCTCGAGCCTGCTCCGCCATTCAACAAGATCATGGCTGATCTGGCCGTGGACTCAGCTCCACTTACCTGCCCGCTCCCCGTAACCCTTAATTCCCTTATTGGTGCTCCTATTAACTCCTGCTCCTTTTTCTTATGTTCTTATACTCTCTGGAGTTTAGAAGAATGAGAGGTGATCTCATTGAAACACAAGATTCTGAGGGGGAATTGACAGGGTAGATGCTGAGAGGATGTTTCCCCCGGGCTGGAGAGTCTAGAACCAGGGGTCATAGTCTCAGGATAAGGGGTGAGCTGAGATGAGGAGGAATTTCTTCACTCTGAGGATTGTGAATTGTTGGAATTCGCTACCCCAGAGGGCTGCGGATGCTGAATCGTTGAGTTTATTCAAGACTGAGATATATAGATTTTGGGAGTCGAGGGGAATCGAGGGATCTGGGGATCGGGCGGGAAAGTGGAGTTGAAATCGATGATCAGCCATGATCTTATTGAATGGCGGAGCAGGCTCGAGGGGCTGAATGGCCGACTCCTGTTCCTGATTCTTATGTCCTAACTGATCTGGGCTACAACGGACTTCAATCTCACACTCTGTGCGTGACTCGAAATGCCCTGTGAAATGGCCGCAGCAAACCACTCAATTATAAACAATTGCGAGCAGGAATGCAGTGGTTGAAGGAGAGGGATCACTGCCACCTGCCCAGGCATCAATAGCCAGCAGGCCCAAAAAATGGTAAAACAGCCTGTGACACTGGAGCAGTGAGAATGTGCAGCAGTGGGTCAGAACGAGGGAAGTCTAAACGTGCAACTCGTATATATTACACCTGATGTAAGAGGACCCATCAGTAAAGATGTTATTTGTTCTCATCAGTGATACCTATCAGCCCAATGAGCACAGGTTGCTCCCTCCCCCCCGTCCTGTGGTTTCTAACGATCTGCTTGGCAAGGACCTTTCTCTTCTTATTGGCCCTGGGCTGAATTCATACATTCGCTTTTACTATTCTTCCATAGCATAATTTTTAATTTATCCTTTTGTTCTCTCTCTGCTATTCTCCATGTCATTTAACTTTCACACTTGATTGCCCCTCAGTATATAAGTTTCAGTCAAGCATCATTGAGCCTCACAGCCCCGCCATTCTCCTTCACTGTAATGACTAGCTGTGCAATTCCCAGCTTACTTAACTCCAAACACAAATTTGCTGATTCATTTTTTAACTCGCTGGGGGCCAGACGGTGCTCACAGTGAAGAATGTGAGAACTCCCTGTAATTCTCAGCGCAATTAACAATTCATTAATAGAATGCTGGGAATGTGCGCCTGGGGAATGTCTGAGTCCTAACAGCCTGATTTCATCACAGGCTACAGCAAAGTCGCAGCCAATCACCAGGCAGCGGCGATAATAATCTTTCAACACTTCGCAGATGGCTAAGATGTGAGTGAGCTGTTGGGAATCTCCAAACACTCGTAGTTTTGGCTGTGGGTGATGCAACCTTTGGTACAAGGGAATTTAGGAAATACCCATTTGATGAGAGTGCCCAAAGCTTCAGAGATAGAGGGACACAAGTGATAGGTTGTGGCTGAGCACAGACCCCAAATATAGTCAGAGCGGAACAAGCATGGCAAAATATCACTGACAGAGCTACCTCCTGTCTGGGACTGTACACCCCGTGTGTGTCTCAGTGTCCCCTGTACATGTACAGTACACAGGGTAAAGGGAACGACCCACTCCTGTCTGGGACTGTACACCTCGTGTGTGTCTCAGTGCCCCCTGTACATGTACAGTACACATCAGGTAAAGGGGAACGATTCACTCCTGTCTGGGACTGTACACCCTGTGTGTGTCTCAGTGTCCCCTGTACATGTACAGTACACAGCGGGTAAAGGGGAACGATTCACTCCTGTCTGGGACTGTACACCCCGTGTGTGTCTCAGTGTCCCCTGTACATGTACAGTACACAGCGGGTAAAGGGAACGATTCACTCCTGTCTGGGACTGTACACCCCGTGTGTGTCTCAGTGTCCCCTGTACATGTACAGTACACAGTGGGTAAAGGGGAACGATTCACTCCTGTCTGGGACTGTACACCCCGTGTGTGTCTCAGTGTCCCCTGTACATGTACAGTACACAGCGGGTAAAGGGGAACGACCCACTCCTGTCTGGGACTGTACACCCCGTGTGTGTCTCAGTGTCCCCTGTACATGTACAGTACACAGCGGGTAAAGGGGAACGACCCACTCCTGTCTGGGACTGTACACCCCGTGTGTGTCTCAGTGTCCCCTGTACATGTACAGTACACAGCGGGTAAAGGGGAACGACCCACTCCTGTCTGGGACTGTACACCCCGTGTGTGTCTCAGTGCCCCCTGTACATGTACAGTACACAGCGGGTAAAGGGGAACGATTCACTCCTGTCTGGGACTGTACACCCCGTGTGTGTCTCAGTGTCCCCTGTACATGTACAGTACACAGCGGGTAAAGGGGAACGACCCACTCCTGTCTGGGACTGTACACCCCGTGTGTGTCTCAGTGTCCCCTGTACATGTACAGTACACAGCGGGTAAAGGGGAACGACCCACTCCTGTCTGGGACTGTACACCCCGTGTGTGTCTCAGTGCCCCCTGTACATGTACAGTACACAGCGGGTAAAGGGGAACGATTCACTCCTGTCTGGGACTGTACACCCCGTGTGTGTCTCAGTGTCCCCTGTACATGTACAGTACACAGCGGGTAAAGTGGAACGATTCACTCCTGTCTGGGACTGTACACCCCGTGTGTGTCTCAGTGCCCCCTGTACATGTACAGTACACAGCGGGTAAAGGGGAACGATTCACTCCTGTCTGGGACTGTACACCCTGTGTGTGTCTCAGTGTCCCCTGTACATGTACAGTACACAGCGGGTAAAGGGGAACGATTCACTCCTGTCTGGGACTGTACACCCCGTGTGTGTCTCAGTGTCCCCTGTACATGTACAGTACACAGCGGGTAAAGGGGAACGATTCACTCCAGTCTGGGACTGTACACCCCGTGTGTGTCTCAGTGTCCCCTGTACATGTACAGTACACAGCGGGTAAAGGGGAACGATTCACTCCAGTCTGGGACTGTACGGCCCGTGTATAAACTTATTTCACAGTGTGCTACTGTGCCCCTCAGAAAAGGCAGCATCTCAATGGTATCCCAGTCCGGACTGATCTCAATCAAGGTAACGCAGGGAAGTATGTGCGACTTGGGCGGGACACTGCGATGTGTGGGAGCTGTAGCCCAAAACCAGCACGGTAGGATGCAGAACGAGATCGGACAATACCCCATTCTGAAAAATCTCGGAACATAGCCATTACTCGATGACAAAAGACCAAGATCTATCTGGTTCGCCTCCGACCATCCCGGTAGTTACATGATATGACAATGGTGTTATTGACCAATCACAGCAATCAATAAGTCTACAACAGACCCAGACACGAGGTGAGGAAAACCCCCCCATTGGGGGAGAACTTTGGGAACTAGAGGTCCAAAACCCACTGTTCCCCCTGAGCTCCCACACTCCCCACACCACACGGTTCACATTACCCAGAGAATGTGTCCCAAAATATCATTTTCTGAACGAAATCTGAGGCACTAAAACCCCTTATTTGGGGACTGTAATGTATGCACCAGTGAGTATTCTCACAGGTTTGTAGAGCTGTTGCACTGTGAGTGGCTTAGCCAGTCATGTGATGTTCACAAGACTCAATAAAACCCCAGCCAGTCAGGTTCAGTGGATCCACGATGGGGCAGGTGGTTGTGAGCCTGGTGGATGAACTGGTAATGTGTCGTGTGATTGTTAAACCTTTGTTAATAAACCAACTAGCTCTCAATAGCAACGTGTTGCCATGAATTCTTAAGCAAAGAACCCATGAATCAAATAGATTATAGGGCAGGGACAAAAAGGGACTGAATATCAGTTTGGTGAAGTTCAAGCAGAGAAAGTAATTTCCCTGCAAGTAAATATTTCATCTTCATTGAATAAAGATTTGTGAGATGCTTTTAGATACACTGCAATGTGATTCATCAAGCAGCATATTCAGATCGCAGATTACTCTCCTTCTGCATTGCTGACAATACGCTGTCCTGATAAAAAAAAGGTGAGTGTTGGAGTATGAGGGTCTGCACAGTATTTGCGGGAGGATGAATGGTCCTGTCATTCACTGAGACCCAGAAATCCTGCTCGTGGCTCGTATCCCCTGTGGTTATACTGCACCGAGGTCATGCTTGGTGAAGGCCTCTAACATGTGCCATTGCTCGAAGATCGTGGATATCGTTAACATTCAGGCAAAAAAGGATTAGGCGTCATCGATGTGGCAGCAACAGGATTTAGCACCATCAACGCAAAGCATAAGAATTCGGCTTGTGCAACACAACAGCAAAACTAGCAACTGGGATCATCACAGCACCCTGGGCAATCTGTCAGAATCGACTGGGCACCAAAGGAAATCGGCATTGAGCAACACAATATTAAAGGAATCAGTTGGATAAATACAACTTAGGAAAATAAGAAAACATGGAGTGAGAAAAAGTTATGCAGCTATTTAACCCACATCCCCCACACCCCATATACACTCTCCCCCCCCCCGCCCCACACCCCATGTACACTCTCCCCCCCGCCCCACACCCCATGTACACTCTCCTCCCTGCCCCACACCCCATGAAACTCTCCCCCCCCGCCCCACACCCCATGTACACTCTCCCTTCCCCCACACCCCATGTACTCTCTGCCCAATCATGGACTACCCATCCATTGAATCCCCTCCCATACCCCATGTACACGCTCCCCTATCATGGACTCTCATCATCATCATAGGCGGTCCCTCGAACGAGGATGACTTGCTTCCACGAGAGTTCACAGATGTTTCAATGAAGGACCCGATGTTCCAGGTCCTGAACTCCAGTTGAGGGGGTGGAAGATGCCTGTGGGTGGATTTTTTTAACGTGTGGCGGCCGTTGCACACCAGGCCACCACACTAGGCCTTTATCCAGTGGCAAGGGTTAACCAGAACGACTGGAGACCAGCTCTGCTGCATGGACCTAGTGCGCACACATATCGCAGTGTGGGCTGGGCCCGTGCTGCCCCTGGGCCTTCGGCTCTGCTGGGCCCCGTACCCTCATTCGCCGCACCTCCGCCCCGATGTTCCAGGGGCTGGTGCTCCAGCTCTATTTATAGCCCCGACCTGTGGTGGTGTTCACACACAGGTCGGGGCGGCCCACAATGTTCCAGGAAGACCATTGCAACACTGGAGGACCAGAGTTTGCTCCAAGCCTGTGTCGGTGTGTCAGTGAAGCAGTTCTGGCAGCGTTCATACCGGCAAGGAAGAGGAGGGTTTGTCTCCTGTGTGGGTCCGCTGGTGATCCAAGAGGTCGGACGGATGGACGAAGGCTTGGTTACAGAATTCACAGCGCAAGGCTTTCTGCCCCGTGTGGGTCCTGTGATGTTTCAGCAGGTTCAACGACTGTGTGAAGGCTCAGTCACACACCTTACACTGCAAGGGCTTCTCTCCCGTGTGGGTCTGCTGGTGTTCCAGGAGGCAAGATGGGTGCGTGGGCTGTACCCACCCACTGAATCCCCTCCAACACCCCATGTACACTCTGTCCCCCCCCACACACCCCATGTACACTCTCCCCCCACACCCCATGTACACTCTCCCCCCACATCCCATGTACACTCTCCCCCCACACCCCATGTACACTCTCCCCCCACATCCCATGTACACTCTCCCCCCACATCCCATGTACACTCTCCCCCCACACCCCATGTACACTCTCCCCCCACATCCCATGTACACTCTCCCCCCACACCCCATGTACACTCTCCCCCCACACCCCATGTACACTCTCCCCCCACACCCCATGTACACTCTTCCCCCCCCACACACCCCATGTACACTCTCCCCCCACACCCCATGTACACTCTCCCCCCACACCCCATGTACACTCTCCCCCCACACCCCATGTACTCTCTCTCCCCCACACCCCGTGTACACCCTTCCCCCACACTCCATGTACACTCTCCCCCCACACCCCATGTACACCCTCCCCCCACACCCCATGTACACCCTCCCCCCACACCCCATGTACACTCTCCCCCCTCACATCCCATTTACAACCTCCCCCACACCCCATGTACAATCTTCCCCCACTCCCCATGTACACCCTCCCTCCCCCCACACCCCATGTACACCCTCCCCCCACACACCCCATGTACATTCTCCCTCCCCCCACACCCCATGTACACTCTCCCCCCACACACCCCATGTACACTCTCCCCCCCCACACACCCCATGTACACTCTCCCTCCACACCCCATGTACACCCTCCCCCCGCACACCCCATGTACACCCTCCCCATGCACACCCCATGTACACTCTCCCTCCACCCACACCCCATGTACACCCTCCCCCCGCACACCCCATGTACACTCTCCCTCCACACCCCATGTACATTCCCCCCCCCCACACACCCCATGTACACTCTCCCCCATGGGTTGAGGAAAGATTCTGATCCTGTTCTGTTTTACTCACATCCTCTTATCCTACATTTTCCCACCTTGACTAATTGCCTTCGTTGGCATGTCATCTCCAAGTTTAAAGGCAATGGCTATCTTTAATGCTTTGTCAAAGGAAGCAGCTACTACCATCCAAGAGAGTTGGTTGACGACAATGCTTGCAAAAGCAGTTCAGTGTCACTGGGACTAAAACCAGTTCAATATGTAAAATGCCCGATCGACGGCGCATTAAATCGTGAATTTTCTGAGGCTTCAGTGGCAGGAAACATCCTCGCGAAAGGGAGGCTGTGTTAGCAGCCCTCACTCACTGTCAGTCACTTTAAGCGAAGCTAGTGGCTTCAAGATGTCATCTGAAGCCCTTGCCCGGATCCTTGATTTGCAATCCTGACATCTGTCAGTCATTGTACGATGCACAGACACATTGTGAGCTCGATGCTGGACTGAGCACTGAGGGCCAGGGGCTCTGTGCCGGTGGGTGGTATCTGGGAGCTTTCCCCACAGCGGGAGCTTCACTTTCTTTATTTAATCTTAGTTCGGCAACAAATGCAAGAAGAAATGCATTCCCCGGGAAACGTAGATATCTACCCCAGCCGAACCGGGCTTCGGTTTATTGCAGTGCTCCCCTGCAGCAGTTTGGCTCAGTGTGAGTGCTCTGGTCTCGGAGTCAGGAGCTCAGACTGCACTGGCAATCCGGCCTGAGACCGGCGCAATACTGCGGGAGTGCTGCATGGTCGGAGGTGCTGATCATCATCATCATAGGCAGTCCCTCGGAGTCGAGGAGGACTTGCTTCCACTCCCAAAGTCAGTTCTCTGATGGCTGAACAGCCCGATACGAGATCCACAGGCCCTGTCACAGGTGGGACAGACATTCGTCGAGGGAAGGGGTGGGTGGGGCCGGTTTGCCGCATGCTCCGTCTGCTGCCTGCGCTTGACCTCTTCACGTTGAGACTCGAAGAACTCAGCGCCCTCCCGGATGCACCTTCTCCACCTCGGGCGGTCTGCGGCCAGGGGCTCCCAGGTGCCAGTGGTGCTGAACCGAGGCTCTGTCTGCCTGCGCGTGTGGACATTAAATAACCCAGGGCACACACTATTCGAAGCGATACAGAGGTGGGCTTTCCGTTGTATCGCTGCCAACATCCCTCTCTCAACCAACACAACTCGCCACATTGCCGCCTGTGGGATCTTGCTGCTTGCAGAATGACACAAGTGTGACTACATTTCAAAGCCATTTGTTGCACTTGAGGTGACTGAGAGGTCCCAAGAGATCGGTTAAGATGCGGAATAAATGTGACTTCTTCCTATCTGGGGGAGGGAGGTGTAAGCAAGCCATGTGAGGTTAGGCCAACACCTTCAGCATCTGCCCGAAACTCCTATCCTCGCTATTTGAATGGATTTTAATATTGATCAATTTCACCCTCCAATTCTTCCCCGGCTCGGTGCTGCCCTTCATTACAGGCTGCATCCCTTCACTGGGGGCCCTCCACTCAAACTAAACCCTCCAGGACACTGTCAACCCATCGGATACCCCGGAGTCTGCACACAGACAAACAACAACAACTGATATAGCTGACTTAACGTAGCAAAATCATCCCAAGGAGTTCACAAGGGCCATATCCACAGATAATAGTTCCAACACCGAGCCAGAGAAGGAGATATCAGGACACGTGAACAAAAGCTTGGACAAAGAGGTAGGTTTTAAGGAGAGTCTTAAAGGAGGAGAGAGCGGCGGAGAGGTTTAGGGAGGGAGTTCCAGAGCTTGGGGCCCAGGCAACAGAAGGCACGGCCACCGATGATGGAGCGATTATAATCAGGGATGCTCCAGAGGGCAGAATTAAAGGAGCATAGAGATGTCAGCAAGGTTACATAAGAACATAAGAAATAGGAGCAGGAGTCGGCCATACGGCCCCTCGAGCCTGCTCCACCATTTAAAACGATCATGGCTGATCTGATCATGGACTCAGTTCCACTTCCCCGCCCACTCCCCATAACCCCTTTATCCCCTTATCGTTGAAGAAACTGTCTATTTCTGCCTTAAAATTTTTTTAATGACCCAGCCTCCACTGCTCTCTGAGGCATCGAATTCCACAGATTTACAACCTTCTGAGAGAAGAAATTCCTCCTCATCTCAGTTTTAAATGGGCGCCCCTTATTCTAAGACCATGCCCCCTAGTTCTAGTCTCCCCCACCAGTGGAAACATCCTCTCTGCAACCACCTTGTCAAACCCCCTCATAATCTTATGCGTTTCAATAAGATCACCTCTCATTCTTCTGAATTTCAATGAGTAGAGGCCCAACCTACTCAACCTTTCCTCATAAGTCAACCCCCTCATTCCCAGAATCAACCTAGTGAACCTTCTCTGAACTGTCTCCAAAGCAAGTATATCCTTTTGTAAATATGAAAACCAAAACTGCACGCAGTATTCCAGGTGTGGCCTCACCAATACCCTGTATAACTGTAGCAAGACTTCCCTGCTTTTATACTCCATTCCCTTTGCAATAAAGGCCAAGATACCATTGGCCTTCCTGATCACTTGCTGTACCTGCATACTATCCTTTTGTGTTTCATGCACAAATACCCCCAGGTCCCGCTGTACTGCAGCACTTTGCAATCTTTCTCCATTTAAATAATAACTTGCTCTTTGATTTTTTCTGCCAAAGTGCATGACCTCACACTTTCCAACATTATACTCCATCTGTCAAATTTTTGCCCACTCACTTAGCCTGTCTATGTCCTTTTGCACATTTTTTGTGTCCTCCTCACACATTGCTTTCCCTCTCATCTTTGTATCGTCAGCAAACTTGGCTACGTTACACCCAGTCCCTTCTTCCAAGTCATTAATATAGATTGTAAATAGTTGGGGCCCCAGAACTGATCCCTGCGGCACCCCACTAGTTACTGATTGCCAACCAGCGAATTAACCATTTATCCCGACTCTCTTTTCTCTGTTAGTTAGCCAATCCTCTATCCATGCTAATATATTACCCCCAACCCTGTGAACTTTTATCTTGTGCAGTAACCTTTTATGTGGCACCTTGTCAAATGCCTTCTGGAAATCCAAATACACCACATCCACTGGTTCCCCTTTATCCACCCTGTTCGTTACATCCTCAAAGAATTCCAGCAAATTTGTCAAACATGACTTCCCCTTCATAAAACCATACAGTCTCTGCCTGACCCAATTTTGCTTTTCCAAATGTTCTGCTGCTGCTTCTTTAATAATGGACTCCAACATTTTCCCAACCACAGATGTCAGGCTAACTGGTCTATAGTTTCCTGCTTTTTGTCTGCCTCCTTTTTTAAATCGGTTGTGGGGCTGGAGGAGATTACAGACATAGGGAGGAGCGAGGCCATGGAGGAATTTAAGAACAGGGATGAGAATTTTAAAATGAAGGTGTTGCTTAACCAGGAGCCAATGTAGGTCAGCGAGCACAGGGGTGATGGGTGAGTGGGACTTGGTGCGAGTTAGGACAAGGGCAGAGTTTTGGATCACTTCAAGTTTATGGAGGGTAGAAATGGGAGGCCACCCAGGAGTGCATTGGCATAGTCAAGTCTAGAGGTAACAAAGGCATGGGTGCCCATGTCCTTACTAGGCCCCAAGCTCTGGAATGTCTTCCCTAAACCTCTCCGCCTCTCTACCTCTCTTTCCTCCTTTAAGACGCTCCTTAAAACCTGCCTCTTTGACCAAGCCTGCCCTAATTTCTCCTTATGTGGCTCGGTGTCAAATATCTTGTCTCATAACACTCCTGTGAAGTGCTTTGGGACATTTCACTACATTAAAGGCACTATATAAATACAAGTTGTTGTTGTTGTTGGATGAGGGCAGGGAGGCATACCTGAGCAGGAGCGGGAGCTGGGAGCGGAGGCTGAGTAAACAAATAGCACGGCAGAGGAGGCCCCAGGCCGGAGGGGGCCTGTGACCGGAGGAGGCCTGAGACCAGAGGAAGAGGCCCCAGGCTGGCGGAGGCCCCAGGCCGCAGGAGGAGGCCTGAGGCCAGAGGAGGCCCGAGAGCGGAGGAGGAGGCCCCAGGTCGGAGGAGGCCCGAGAGCGGAGGAGGAGACCCCAGGTCGGAGGAGGCCCGAGAGTGGAGGAGGAGACCCCAGGTCGGAGGAGGCCCGAGAGTGGAGGAGGCGGACCCTGTGGCTCAACAGAGGCAGAATTCAAATAATAAAGTGATGTCAGCACAAGCGAAGGAACTGATTGGTGATTAGCTGGTGAGTGTTTATCTAAAGTTTTAAGTTTATTTCTGCTGATAGTTCTTAGTGTATTAAATAGAGGCAGGGCAGGGCAGCTCAGTCCCATGGAATGCACATCCTGTGCCATGTGGGAAGTTCTGGACGATTCAAAATTCCTGGATGGCCATGTGGGCAGGAAGTGTCTCCAGCTGTACCAACTCGAGCACCGGGTTTCGGAGCTTGAGCGGAGGCTGGAGTCACTGCGGTGCATCCGCGAGACTGAGAGCTTCGTGGACAGCACGTTTCTAGAGCTGGTCATACCGCAGCTTAGGAGTGTGCAGGCGGAGAGGGAATGGGTGACCGCCAGACAGAAGAGGAGGACTGGGCAAGTAGGGCAGGAGTCCCCCGAGTCTCCAACCTGTATTCTGTTCTGAGTACCGGTGAGATCGATGGTGCCTCTGGGGAGTGCAGCCAGAGCCAAGTCTACGGCATCACGGGTGGCTCAGCTGCACAGCGGTGGGGGTGGGAGAAGAATGTAAGAGCTATAGTGATAGGGGATTCGATAGTCGGGGGAGCAGACAGGCGTTTCTGCAGCCGCAGACGTGACTCCAGGATGGTATGTTGCCTCCCTGGTGCCAGCGTCAAGGATGTCACTGAGCGGCTGCAGGGCATTCTGGGGGGAGAGGGTGAACAGTCGGAGGTCGTGGTACATATCGGTACTAATGACATGGGTAGGAAGAGGGATGGGGTCCGGCAGGCAGACCTTAGGGAGCTAGAAGCGAGATTAAAAAGCAGGACTTTAAAAAGCAGGGATCTATAGACCAGTTAGCCTGACATCAGTGATTGGGAAAATGTTGGAGTTCATTATTAAAGAAGCAGTAGCAGGACATTTGGAAAAGCAAAATTTGGTCAGGCAAAGTCAGCATGGAGTTATGAAGGGGAAGTCATGTTTGACAAATTTGTTGAAATTCTTTGAGGATGTAACAAACAGGGTGGATAAAGGGGAACCAGTGGATGTGGTGTATTTGGACTTCCAGAAGGCATTTGACAAAGTGCCACATAAAAGGGTATTGCACAAGATAAAAGTTCATGAGGTTGAGGGTAATATATTAGCATGGAGAGAGGATTGGCTAACTAACAGAAAACAGAGAGTCGGGATAAATGGTTCATTCTCTGGTTGGCAACCAGCAACTAGTGGGGTGCCGCAGGGATCAGTGCTGGGACCCCAACTATTTACAATCTATATTAACGACTTGGAAGAAGGGACTGAGTGTAATGTAGCCAAGTTTGCTGACAATACAAAGATGGGAGGAAAAGCAATGTGTGAGGAGAACACAAAAAATCTACAAAAGGACATAGACAGGCTAAGTGAGTGGGCAAAAATTTGTCAGATGGAGTATAATGTTAGAAAGTGTGAGGTCATGCACTTTGGCAGAAAAAAATCAAAGAGCAAGTTATTATTTACATGGAGAAAGATTGCAAAGTGTCGCAGTACAGTGGGACCTGGGGGTACTTGTGCATGAAACACAAAAGGATAGTATGCAGGTACAGCAAGTGATCAGGAAGGCCAATGGTATTTTGGCTTTTATTACAAAGGGGATGGAGTATAAAAGCAGGGAAGTCTTGCTACAGCTATATAAGATATTGATAAGGCCACACCTAGAATACTGCATGTAGTTTTTGTTATATATGTATACTTGTATTTACTCTGTACAGCCACCAGAGGGTTTATCCCCTGGAGTCCCAAGAGGTCCCATAATCCCTTGGGAGCACAGATATTTAAGGATGCTTCACAGGTTGGAGAGACACTCTGGAGACCTGCAATAAAAGACTAAGGTCACACTTTACTTTGAGCTCACAGTGTTCAGTCTGACTCTTTCTCCATACACAACAACTGGCGACGAGATACAGATAGCAAACCCAAAGATGCAGAGAACAGTGGGCATCCTGGAGAAATTCTCGGAGGGAGATGATTGGGAAACTTTTGTGGAACGACTCGAC
The DNA here is from genome assembly GCF_044704955.1 of Pristiophorus japonicus. Classification (NCBI taxonomy): domain Eukaryota; kingdom Metazoa; phylum Chordata; class Chondrichthyes; family Pristiophoridae; genus Pristiophorus; species Pristiophorus japonicus. The sequence continues at coordinate 183,179,595 of NC_091991.1, read as the reverse complement.
CAATGAGCCAATGAGCTAGATGGGGAAGCGAGCATTGCCAAATGTAGAGCGAATCCTCCTCACCGTCTGTGGGGCACCAACGTATGGCCTCATGAAGAATCTGCTCACTCCAGCAAAACCCACAGAGATATCGTACGACGATTTGTGCACACTGGTCCGAGAGTATTTGAACCCGAAGGAAATCGTTCTGATGGCGAGGTACCGGTTCTACACCTACAAACGGTCTGAAGGCCAGGAAGTGGCGAGTTATGTCGCCGAGCTAAGACGCCTTGCAGGACATTGCAAATTTGAAGGACATTTGGAGCACATGCTCAGAGACTTTTTCGTACTTAGCATTGGCCACGAAACCATACTTCGCAAACTTTTGACTGTAGAGACCTCAACCTTGAGTAAGGCCATAGCGATAGCCCAGGCGTTCATTGCCACCAGTGACAATACGAAGCAAATCTCTCAGCACACAAGTGCTGCTACAAGTACTGTGAACAAAGTGATGTTGTTTTCGAATTGTAATGTACAGGGCAGGTCACACATACCTGCAGCTACACATCCGCAAATGTCTCAGAATCCACCATCAAGGGTGATGAATGGAAGGCCATTAACACCTTGTTGGTGCTGCGGGGGTGATCATCATTTCCATTCATGCGAATTCAAAGGGTACATTTGGAAAGGCTGTGGAACAATGGAACACCTCCAACGAGTGTGCAGGCGAGCTGCAAAGCCTGTTAAACCTGCAAACCACCATGTTGCAGAGGAGGACAGATTCACAGAGGATCACAATGAACCAGAGCCTCAGACCGAGGAGGCAGAGGTACATGGGATGCACACATTCACCACGAATTGTCCCCCGATAATGCTGAATGTTGAACTAATTGGATTCCCGGTGTCAATGGAGCTGAACACGGGCGCGAGCCAGTCCATCATGGGCAATAAGACTTTCGAAAGGTTGTGGTGCAACAAGGCCTCAAGGCCAATCTTACCTCCAGTTCGTACGAAACTAAGAACTTACACAAAAGAACTGATTCCTGTAATCGGCAGTGCTACTGTAAAGGTCTCCTACGATGGAGCAGTGCACAAGCTACCACTCTGGGTGGTACCGGGCGATGGTCCCACACTGCTCGGCAGGAGCTGGCTGGGAAAGATACGGTGGAACTGGGACGATGTCCGAGCGCTATCGCCCACTGACGACATTTCGTGTGCCCATGTCTTAAATAAATTTCCTTCGCTGTTCGAACCAGGCATCAGGAAGTTCCAAGGAGCAAAAGTGCAGATCCATCTAATTCCAGGGGTGCGACCCATCCATCACAAGGCGAGAGCAGTACCGTACATGATGAAAGAAAGGGTAGAGATCGAGCTAGACCGGCTGCAACGAGAGGGCATAATTTCACCGATCGAGTTCAACGAGTGGGCCAGTCCTATCGTCCCAGTCCTCAAGGGAGACGGCACCGTCAGAATCTTTGGCGATTACAAAGTAACTCTCAATCGTTTCTCCCTGCAGGACCAATACCCACTACCAAAGGCCGACGACCTCTTTGCAATGCTGGCGGGAGAAAGACGTTCACGAAGCTGGATCTGACTTCAGCCTACATGATGCAGGAACTGGAGGAATCATCGAAGGCCCTCACCTGTATCAACACGCACAAAGGTCTCTTTGTTTATAACAGATGTCCGTTTGGAATCCGATCAGCGGTGGCGATATTCCAGCGAAACATGGAAAACTTACTGAAGTCGGTCCCGCACACCATGGTCTTCCAGGACGACATCTTGGTCACAGGTCGGAACATAGTCGAGCATCTGCAGAACCTGGAGGAGGTTCATAGTCGACTCAACCACGTGGGGCTCAGGTTAAAACGCTTGAAGTGCATTTTCCTGGCACCTGAAGTGGAGTTCTTGGGAAGGAGGATTGCGGCGGATGGCATCAGGCCCACCAACACGAAGACGGAGGCAATCGAGAACGCACCGAGGCCACAGAACATGACGGAGCTGTGGTCGTTTCTGGGACTCTTGAACTACTTTGGTAACTTCTTACCGGGTCTCGGCACCTTGTTAGACCCACTGCATGTCTTACTACGAAAAGGGAATGAATAGGTTTGGGGCAAAGCCAAGAAAATGCCTTTGTAAAAGCGAGAAAATTGTTATGCTGAAACAAATTGGTTGTGTTGTATGATCCATGTAAGCGTTTGGTACAAGCATGTGATGTGTTATCATATGGCGTCGGGTGTGTATTGCAACAAGCTAATGATTTTGGGAAACTGCAACCGGTTGCTTATGCATCCTGGAGTCTGTCTAAGGCTGAGAGAGCCTCCAGCATTATTGAGAAAGAAGCATTAACCTGTGTCGATGGGGTAAAGAAAATGCATCAATACCTGTTTGGGCTAATATTCGAATTGGAAACTGACCATAAGCCACTTATATCCCTGTTCAACGAGAGTAAAGGGATAAATACCAACGCATCGGCCCGTATCCAGAGATGGGCGCTCACGTTGTCCGCATACAACTACGCCATCCACCACAGGCCAGGCACAGAAAACTGCGCCGATGCTCTCAGTAGACTGCCATTGCCTACCACGGGGGTGGAAATGGCGCAGCCCGCAGATCTAGCCATGGTTATGGAAGCATTTGAGCGTGAGCAATCACCCGTCAATGCTCGGCAGATCAAAACCTGGACAAGCCAGGACTCCTTAATATCCCTAGTCAGAAGCTGTGTGCTTAACGGGAGCTGGTCCAGTGTCCCAGTGGAAATTCAAGAAGAGATAAAGCCGTTCCAGCGGCACAAAGATGAAATGTCCATACAGGCAGACTGCCATCTGTGGGGCAATCGAGTAGTGGTCCCCAAGAAGGGCAGAGACACCTTCATCAATGACCTCCACAGTACCCACCCAGGCATCGTAATGATGAAAGCGATAGCCAGATCCCACGTCTGGTGGCCCGGTATTGATGCGGACTTGTCCTGCGTTCACAGATGTAATACATGCTCGCAATTAAGCAATGTACCCAGGGAGGTGCTGTTAAGGTTATGGTCTTCTTACCGGGTCTCAGCACCCTGCTAGAACCACTTACTACAAAAAGAGGGCGAATGGGTTTCGGGCAAAAGCCAAGAAACTGCCTTTGTAAAAACGAGAAAATTGTTATGCTCAACCAAATTGCTTGTGTTGTATGATCCATGTAAGAATTTTGCACTAGCATGTGATGCGTCGTCATATGGCATCGGGTGTGTATTGCAACAAGCTAATGATTTTGGGAAACTGCAACCGTTTGCTTATGCATCCAGAAGTCTGTCTAAGGCTGAGAGAGCCAAGAGCATGATTGAGAAAGAAGGGTTAGTGTGTGTCGATGGGGTAAAGAAAATGCATCAATACCTGTTTGGGCTAAAATTCGAATTGGAAACTGACCATAAGCCACTTATATCCCTTTTTTCCAAAAGTAAAGGGATAAATACCAACGCATCGGCACACATCCAGAGATGGGCGCTCACGTTGTCCACATACAACTATGCCGTCTGCCACAGGCCAGGCACAGAAAACTGCGCCGATGCTCTCAGTAAGCTGCCATTGCCCACCATGGGGGTGGAAATGGCACAGCCCGCAGATCTAGTCATGGTTATGGAAGCATTTGAGAGTGAGCAATCACCCGTCACTGCCCGGCAGATCAAAACCTGGACAAGTCAGGACCCCTTATTATCTCTAGTCAAAAGCTGTGTGCTTCACCGGAGCTGGTTCAGTGTCCCAGTGGAAGAGATAAAGCCGTTCCAGCGGCGCAAAGTTGAAATGTCCATACAGGCAGACTGCGTTCTGTGGGGTAATCGGGTAGTGGTTCCCAAGAAGGGTAGAGACACCTTCATCAATGACCTCCACAGTACCCACCGAGGCATCGTAATGATGAAAGCGATAGCCAGATCCCACGTGTGGTGGCCCGGTTTCAATGTGGACATGGAGTCCTGCGTTCACAGATGTAATACATGCTCACAGCTACCGCACGAGACCCCACTCACTCACTGGGATCCCACCTGCTGAACTGCTCATGAAAAGAGCACTTAAGACAAGGCTCTCGATAGTTCACCCTGATCTACATGAACAGGTAGAGAGCAGGCGGCTTCAACAAAGTGTATACCATGATAGTGCAAATGTGTCATGTGAGATTGAAATCAATGATCCTGTATTTGTATTAAATTATGGACAAGGTCCCAAGTGGCTTCCCGGCACTGTCGTGGCCAAAGAGGGGAGCAGGGTGTTTTGGGTCAAACTTTCAAATGGACTCATTCACCGGAAACACTTGGACCAAATCAAACTCAGATTCACGGACTAACCTGAGCAACCCACCTTGGACCCTACCTTTTTTGATCCCCCAACACACACACCAGTGGCAACCGACACCACGGTTGACCACGAAGCAGAACCCACCATCCACAGCAGCCCTGCAGGACCCAACACACCAGGCAGCCCAGCAAGGCCAGCTGCACAGCAGCCCAGCGAGGGCCCAACAAATGATTTAAAAACACCAGCTTTCACACCGAGACGATCAACCAGGGCAAGAAGGGCCCCAGATCAACTCACATTGTAAATAGTTACACTATTGACTTTGGGGGGGTGGGGGGAGTGTCGATATATATATATACTTGTATTTACTCTGTATAGCCACCAGAGGGCTCATTCCCTGGAGTCCCAAGGGATCCCATACTCCCTTGGGAGCACAGGTATTTAAGGAGGCTGGTGAGGCACTCTGGAGACCTGCAATAAAAGACTACGGTCACACTTTACTTTGAGCTCACAGTGTTCAGTCTGACTCTTTCTCCATACACAACAGTTTTGGTTTCCATATTTACGAAAGGATATACTTGCTTTGGAGGTAGTTCAGAGAAGGTTCACTCAGTTGATTCCGAGGATGAGGGGGTTGACTTATGAGGAAAGGTTGAGCAAGTTGGGCCTCTACTCATTGGAATTCAGAAGAATGAGAGGTAATTTTATCGAAACGTATAAGATTATGAGGGGGCTTGACAAGGTGGATGCAAAGAGGATGTTTCCACTGATGGGGGAGACTAGAACGAGGGAGCATGATCTTAGAATAAGGGGTCGCCCATTTAAAACTGAGATGAGGAGAAATTTCTTCTCTCAGAGGGTTGTAAATCTGTGGAATTCGCTGTCCCAGAGAGCTGTGGAAGCTGGGTCATTGAATAAATTTAAGACAGAAATAGACAGTTTCTTAACTGATAAGGGAATAAGGGGTTATGGGGAGCGGGCGGGGAAGTGGAGCTGAGTCCATGATCGGATCAGCCATGATCTTATTGAATGGCGGAACAGGCTCGAGGGGCCGTATGGCCTACTCCTGCTCCTATTTCTTATGTTCTTATGTAGTAATGTCCGGGTTACTGCCGGTGCCCTGTGCTAGTGAGTACAGAAATAGGAGGGTAGAGAAGATAAATGCATGGCTGGAGAGATGGTGCAGGTGGGAGGGCTTTAGATTCCTGAGGCATTGGGACCGTTTCTGGGGGAGGTGGCACCTGTACAAACCGGACGGGTTGCACCTGAACAGAGCCGGGACCATAATGCTCGCGGGAGGGTTCGCTAGTGCTGTTGGGGAGGGTTTAAACTAGCTTGGCAGGGGATGGGAATCGGAGAATAGATTCAGTGGGGAGAGAAGCAAAGCTGGAATTGGGCAGCAGAAAAGTAGAAAGTGAACTTGCAAGACTGAGGAAACAAGGGCTGGAAAATAGACAGCAAGGGAGTTTGGCACCATGAAATGGTATATACTTCAATGCAGGGGGTCTAGGGAATAAGGCAGATGAGCTGAGAGCACAGATAGACACGTGGCAGTACGATATAGCCATTACTAAGACATGGCTGAAAGAAGGGCAGATATGACAGTTCAATGTTCCACGTTACAGGGTTTTCAGACGGGATAGAGAGAGGGGTAAAAAAGGAGAGTGTGGGGGGTCGCAGTATTAATTAAAGAAACAATTACAACTGTGAGAAGGGATGATATGTTAGAGGGGTCATCAAACAAGGTCATATGGGTTGAATTGAAGAACACAAAAGGGGCGATCACACCAGTGGATGTGTACTATAGATCCCCAAACAGTCGGAGGGAGATAGAAGCACAGATATGTGGGCAAATTGCTGCAAAGTGCAAAAACTAGAGCTGTAATAGTGGGGGATTTCAACGACCCTAATATTAACTGGGGAAAGGTGGTGTGAATGGTACCGAGGGGGTGCAATTCCTCAAATGCATTCAGGAGAACTTCTTTAGTCAGAATGTAACAAGCCCAACAAGGGAGGGGGTGGTTCTGGACTTGGTTTTGGGGAATGAAGAGGGGCAGATGGAAGGGGTATCAGTGGGAGAGCATTTTGGTGCTAGTGATCATTATTCAGTCAGATTTAGGGTAGTTATGGAAAAGGACAAAGGTGGACCAGGAATAAAAGCTCTCAATTGGGGAAGAGCCAATTTTGAGAGGTGATTTGGCCGAGGTGGACTGGAAGTGGGTACTTGATGGGAAATGAGAGTCAGAGCAGTGGGAGGTATTCCAGGAGGAGATCCTGAGGGTACAGAGCAAGTATGTTCCCTAAAGAAAAAGGCTGGGGCTAATAAATCTAGAGCCCCTGGATATCAAGGGACATACAGGGGAAGATAAAGAGAAAAAGGGAAGCTATGACAGATACCGAGGGCTCAATACTGCAGAGACTCGAGAGGAGTGTAGAAAGTGCAGGGGTGCAGTTAAAAAGGAAATTAAGAAAGCAAAGAGAGAGCATGAAAAAATGTTGTCAAGTAAAATCAAGGAAAACTTAAAGATGTTTCATAAATATATTAAGAGCAAGAGGATAACTAAAGAAAGGGTAGGGCCTATTAGAGACCATGAGGGTAATCTGTGTCAGGAGGCGGAAGATGTGAGTATGGTTCTAAATGAATACTTTGCGCCTGTTTTCACAAAAGAGAGGGGCGATGCAGACATTATAATCAGGGAGGAGGAGTGTGAAATATTAGATTAAATAAACACAGTGAGAGAAGAAGTATTAAGGGGCTTAGCAGCTTTGAAAGAGGATAATTCCCCAGGCCCGGATGAAATGCATCCCAAGCTGCTAAGAAAAGCAAAAGAGGAAACAGCAGAGGCTCTGACCATCATTTTCCAATCCTCTCTGGCTACAGGTGTGGTGCCAGAGGACTGGAGGACGGTGTGATATCTTCACAGAGCACAGCACACACAGCTTCCTAACATGGCACGCAGCTCTCTCGGAAGTCTCCGGAAATCTGCCGGTTCTGTTTATTATTAACCCTGCACTTGCAGTACACAATACGTCCACATCCACAGTGTGGAGCTACAAACATTACAAGCTTACAGACATTACACTTCTCCCTCCTTAATGAAGAAGTTATTATAACAAACATCAGACATAAACTTCATGTTTATACATAACACAGAATATAAACTTTTTTTCCTCTATTTACAAATTTAATTTTACCACTTGTTTTCTGTTTCGAAGAGGATACCTTCGCTCTCGAACAGAATCTTCCAAACATGGTGTCGAATCTAAACTCATTCGAGGCTCATCCTGAGGAACGTTTTCCTCCACTGAATTTCCTTGATTTTCATTTGAACTCACTAACTTCAGGCTCTTTGTTTTCCTGACTTAGACTCAGACTTCCATTCTGATTCTCTCCTGGATTTGTTTCCAGTACATTGGATTTAGGATTTGCTACTGGTATATCAAAACTATCTGATGAGTCAGAAATAATTGAATCATTCCCACCTTCAACTCCTTCCATGTCTGTAGGTAAAATATGATCAATAAGAACAAACCTAACCTGTCCATTATCAAACATCTTTGCCAAATATGTGCGAGGACCACATATCTTCACCACTCTTCCTGGTGACCACTTTAACCATTTATGTGATGGTTCTTCACTCTCATCTTCTGGTTTAATTTCACACTTCTCTCTTTTACTCTACCTCTATTCTGATTCTCTTTCTGTCTTAATTGTGTCTCTTCTACGGACTGTGCCAAATTTGGCTTTAACAATGAGAATCTTGTTCGTGGCTGTCGTTTGAGAAACAACTCTGCTGGTGTTCTACCAGTAGTTGTATGAAGAGTATTTCGAAATGTCAAAAAATTAGCCAATTTGTGATCCAATGACAACTGTCGTTTCCTTGGATTTGGATCTACCATTTGTTTTATGAGGGCACGTTTTACAATTTGTACAGTGCGCTCTGCTGTACCATTCGAAGCAAGATGGTATGGTGGAACCTTGGTATGTTTCACACCATTTTTGCTCGTGAATTGTGCAAATTCTTCTGAACGAAATTGTGGTCCATTATCCGAAACAAGTTCTTCAGGGAGGCCAAATGCAGAAAATAATTTTCGTAAAATGTCCTGTGTTTTACTTGTTGTTATTTTCCACATTGGAAACACCTCAACCCACTTCGAATGGCTATCAATCACAATGAACAATTGTTGTCCTCCTAACTCAGCAAAATCAATATGTAGACTTTGTCACATCCTGGGAGGCCATTTCCATGGCTGTAATGGTACTGGTGGTGGTTGCTTGCTTATCGATTGACATGTCGTACGTACACTGACTCACGATGTACTCTATATCTTTATCAAGACCTGGCCTCCATAAATAACTGCGTGCAAAACTCTTGGTCAAGCACATTCCCAGGTGCTGATCATGGAGGTCTCCTAATAACTTGGACCTGAATTTATTTGGTATAACCACTCTTGCACCCCACATGATACAATCTTTATTGACTGATAATTCATTCCTACGAATGAAGAATGGATGTGTATCGTTGTCTGTTACCTGGTTTGGCCATCCATTTACAATATACTCATACACCTTTGACATCACTGGGTCACGTTTGGTTGCTCTACCAATCTCTTCAGCTGTGACTGGCAGTTCATCAATGTATGAAAAATAAAACACTTCTTCCCTATTGGGTGTAACTTGTGATGGGGAAGGCAATCTAGACATTGCATCAGCATTTCTGTGATCAGCTGATCGTCTATATTCAATACCATATGTATATGCTGACAAAATCAAAGCCCATCTCTGCATTCGGGCTGCAGCTAATGTTGGAACTGGGGACTTTGGATGGAGGATTGCTATTAGGGGCTTATAGTCTGTAACGATGGTAAACTTATGACCATACAAGTATTTGTGAAACTTCTTGACCCCAAAAATTAATGCCAAAGCTTCCCTTTCAATTTGCGCATAATTACTCTCACTGGCACTGAGACTGCGTGAAGCAAAAGCAATTGGTCTCTCCTCCCCACTACTTGATACATGAGAGATTATTGCCCCAACTCCACACGGAGAGGCATAGAAACATAGAAACATAGAAAATAGGTGCAGGGACAGGCCATTCAGCCCTTCTAGCCTGCACCGCCATTCAATGAGTTCATGGCTGAACATGAAACTTCAGTACCCCCTTCCTGCTTTCTCGCCATACCCCTTGATCCCCCAAGTAGTAAGGACTTTATCGAACTCCCTTTTGAATATATTTAGTGAATTGGCCTCAACTACTTTCTGTGGTAGAGAATTCCACAGGTTCACCACTCTCTGGGTGAAGAAGTTTCTCCTCATCTCGGTCCTAAATGGCTTACCCCTTATCCTTAGACTGTGACCCCTGGTTCTAGACTTCCCCAAAATTGGGAACATTCTTCCTGCATCTAACCTGTCGAAACCCATCAGAATTTTAAACGTTTCTATAAGGTCCCCTCTCATTCTTCTGAACTCCAGTGAATACAAGCCCAGTTGACCCAGTCTTTCTTGATAGGTCAGTCCCACCATCCCGGGAATCAGTCTGGTGAATCTTCGCTGCACTCCCTCAATAGCAAGAATGTCCTTCCTCAAGTTAGGAGACCAAAACTGTACACAAAACTCCAGGTGTGGCCTCACCAAGGCCCTGTACAACTGTAGCAACACCTCCCTGCCCCTGTACTCAAATCCCCTCGCTATGAAGGCCAACATGCTATTTGCTTTCTTAACCGCCTGCTGAACCTGCATGCCAACCTTCAATGACTGATGTACCATGACACCCAGGTCTCGTTGCACCTTCCCTTTTCCTAATCTGTCACCATTCAGATAATAGTCTATCTCTCTGTTTTTACCACCAAAGTGGATAACCTCAAATTTATCCACATTTTACTTCATCTGCCATGCATTTGCCCACTCACCTAACCTATCCAAGTCACTCTGCAGCCTCATAGCATCCTCCTCGCAGCTCACACTGCCACCCAACTTAGTGTCATCCGCAAATTTGGAGATACTACATTTAATCCCCTCGTCTAAATCATTAATGTACAATGTAAACAGCTGGGGCCCCAGCACAGAACCTTGCGGTACCCCACTAGTCACTGCCTGCCATTCTGAAAAGTACCCATTTACTCCTACTCTTTGCTTCCTGTCTGACAACCAGTTCTCAATCCATGTCAGCACACTACCCCCAATCTCATGTGCTTTAACTTTGCACATTAATCTCTTGTGTGGGACCTTGTCGAAAGCCTACTGAAAGTCCAAATATACCACATCAACTGGTTCTCCTTTGTCCACTTTACTGGAAACATCCTCAAAAAATTCCAGAAGATTTGTCAAGCATGATTTCCCTTTCACAAATCCATGCTGACTTGGACCTATCATGTCACCATTTTCCAAATGCGCTGCTATGACATCCTTAATAATTGATTCCACCATTTTACCCACTACTGAGGTCAGGCTGACCGGTCTATAATTCCCTGTTTTCTCTCTCCCTCCTTTTTTAAAAAGTGGGGTTACATTGGCTACCCTCCACTCGATAGGAACTGATCCAGAGTCAATGGAATGTTGGAAAATGACTGTCAATGCATCCGCTATTTCCAAGGCCACCTCCTTAAGTGCTCTGGGATGCAGTCCATCAGGCCCTGGGGATTTATCGGCCTTCAATCCCATCAATTTCCCCAACACAATTTCCCGACTAATAAAGATTTCTCTCAGTTCCTCCTCCTTACTAGACCCTCTGACCCCTTTTATATCCGGAAGGTTGTTTGTGTCCTCCTTAGTGAATACTGAACCAAAGTACTTGTTCAATTGGTCTGCCATTTCTTTGTTCCCCGTTATGAATTCCCCTGATTCTGACTGCAGGGGACCTACGTTTGTCTTTACTAACCTTTTTCTCTTTACATACCTATAGAAACTTTTGTAATCCGCCTTAATGTTCCCTGCAAGCTTCTTCTCGTACTCCATTTTCATTGCCCTAATCAAACCCTTTGTCCTCCTCTGCTGAGTTCTAAATTTCTCCCAGTCCCCAGGTTCGCTGCTATTTCTGGCCAATTTGTATGCCACTTCCTTGGCTTTAATACTATCCCTGATTTCCCGAGATAGCCACGGTTGAGCCACCTTCCCTTTTTTATTTTTACGCCAGACAGGAATGTACAATTGTTGTAATTCATCCATGCGGTCTCTAAATATCTGCCATTGCCCATCCACAGTCAACCCCTTAAGTATCATTCGCCAATCTATCCTAGCCAATTCACGCCTCATACCTTCAAAGTTACCCTTCTTTAAGTTCTGGTCCCTGAATTAACTGTTTCATTCTCGATCCTAATGCAGAATTCCACCATATTATGGTCACTCTTCCCCAAGGGGCCTCGCACAATGAGATTGCTAATTAATCCTCTCTCATTACACAACACCCAGTCTAAGATGGCCTCCCCCCTAGTTGGTTCCTCTATATATTGGTCTAAAAAACCATCCCTTATGCACTCCAGGAAATCCTCCTCCACCGTATTGCTTCCAGTTTGGCTAGCCCAATCTATGTGCATATTAAAGTCACCCATTATAACTGCTGCACCTTTATTGCATGCACCCCTAATTTCCTGTTTGATGCCCTCCCCAACATCACTACTACTGTTTGGAGGTCTGTACACAACACCCACTAACGTTTTTTGCCCTTTGGTGTTCTGCAGCTCTACCCATATAGATTCCACATCATCCAAGCTAATGTCTTTCCTAACTATTGCATTAATCTCCTCTTTAACCAGCAATGCTACCCCACCTCCTTTTCATTTTATTCTATCCTTCCTGAATGTTGAATACCCCTGAATGTTGAGTTCCCAGCCCTGATCATCCTGGAGCCACGTCTCCGTAATCCCAATCACATCATATTTGTTAACATCTATTTGCACCGTTAATTCATCCACATTATTGCAGATACTCCTTGCATTAAGAGACACAAAGCCTTCAGGCTTGTTTTTTTAACACCCTTTGTCCTTTTAGAATTTTGCTGTACATTGGCCCTTTTTATTCTTTGCCTTGGGTTTCTCTGCCCTCCACTGTTCCTCATCTCCTTTCTGTCTTTTGCTTTTGCCTCCTTTTTGTCTCCCTCTGTCTCCCTGCATTGGTTCCCATCCCCCTGCCATATTAGTTTAACTCCTCCCCAACAGCACTAGCAAACACTCCCCCTAGGACATTGGTTCTGGTCCTGCCCAGGTGCAGACCGTCCGGTTTGTACTGGTCCCACCTCCCCCAGAACCGGTTCCAATGCCCCAGGAATTTGAATCCCTCCCTGCTGCACTACTGCTCAAGCCACGTATTTATCTGCGCTATCCTGCGATTCCTACTCTGACTATCACGTGGCACTGGTCGCAATCCCAAGATTACTACTTTTGAGGTCCTACTTTTTAATTTAGCTCCTAGCTCCTTAAATTCGTTTCGTAGGACCTCATCCCTTTTTTTACCTATGTCGTTGGTACCAATGTGCACCATGACAACTGGCTGTTCTCCCTCCCATTTCAGAATGTCCTGCACCCGCTCCGAGACATCCTTGACCCTTGCACCAGGGAGGCAACATACCATCCTGGAGTCTCGGTTGCGGCCGCAGAAATGCCTATCTATTCCCCTCACCATTGAATCCCCTATCACTATCGCTCTCCCACTCTTTGTCCTGCCCTCCTGTGCAGCAGAGCCAGCCACGGTGCCATTAACTTGGCTGCTGCTGCCCTCCCCTGATGAGTCATCCTCCCCAACAGTAGTCAAAGCGGTGTATTGTTTTGCAGGGGGATGACCGCAGGGGACCCCTGCACTACCTTCCTTGCACTGCTCTTCCTGCTGGTCTTCCATTCCCTATCTGGCTGTGGACCCTTCTCCTGCGGTAAGACCAGCTCACTACACGTGATACTCACGTCATTCTCAGCATCGTGGATGCTCCAGAGTGAATCCACCCTCAGCTCCAATTCCGCAACGCGGACCGTCAGGAGCTCGAGGCGGATACACTTCTCACACACGTAGTCGTCAGGGACACCGGAAGTGTCCCTGAGTTCCCACATGGTACAGGAGGAGCATAACACCCGACCGAGCTCTCCTGCCATGACTTAACCTTAGATACACTTAAATTGGTAATAACAATGTTACAGTTCACTTACTGATATAAAAAATAAAAAGAAAAGCTACTCACCAATCACCAGCCAATCACTTACCCCATTGGCTGTGATGTCACCTTTTGATTCCTTTCGACCTCTATTTTGCTTTCTCTCCCACTGTAGCTGCACCGGCTGGGCCTTTATAGGCCGCTCCCGCCTCTCACCGACTGCCGCTGGCTCTCAATCTCCCGCTGGGTCTTTTCCTCTTCAGTACCTTCCCTGTCACTCTTAGTTTGCCCTCCCTTCCTGAGCTTGGCCACCTTATTCACTCCACTTTGCCCCCAATGTTTGTGCCCTTGTCGAGCCCTGAGTCTGTTCAATGGTTGTGCCCCAGGTCTGTTATTTGTGCCTTTTGTGTGAGGTGACGGCTAAAAGTAACCCTGCCAGCTCCTGTGTCTCCTCAGGATATTTTGCTCCTTTTCTTGTCATCAGTAAATTATTGACTCAATGTCCAATATCTGAAATACAATTTCTGAACTGAATTCCCCTCACACGGTTGACAATTCGCCCGCGCAGCCGCACACTGCCTTCCCCCTCCCGCAGCCTCCCGCTTTCACATGCTAGCTTAATCTCCTTAGATATGTCATAGTAAACTAACATGGTGCTCTCGACCAATTTGCGTTTACACTCCTTGAATGCTGTTTTGCATTCTTTTGACCACTTCCAATGGACCTGTTTTTTCAAAAGTTCATTCAGTGGATGTAATACTGTAGCCAAATTTGGTAGGAACTTCCCATAATAGTTGAAAAGACCCAAGAATGAACGAAGTTCAGTGACATTCCTGGGAGTGGGTGTATTTCGAATTGCATCCAATTTTTCCATGGTTGGATGTAAACCATCTTTGTCTACTCTGCACCCTAAGTACTCCACTGAGTTTTTAAATAACTCACACTTACGAGCAGACACTCGTACTCTGTGCTTCTCTAGCCATTTGAGGACTTCATTCAATATGTTATTATGAATTTGCCTATTTGGTGCTGAAATTAGTATGTCATCGAAATAACATACTATCCCTTCAATACCTTGCAAAATCTGGTTCATCACCCCTTGGAATATGACAGGGGCGGAAGACACTCCAAACGGTTAAACTGATATAGGCATAGATGAGTATTTATTGTCAAACATGACTTGGACTCCTCATCTAGTTCAAGCTGTAAGTAGGCATTCGTAAGATCCAGTTTTGAGAAGATCTGACCACCTGTCAGTGTTGTGAACAAATCTTCTATATTCGGCAATCTATTGGGGACATTACCCCCTAGAGTCTGGTTTACGGTTACTTTATAATCACCACAGAATCTTACCTTACCATCGGACTTAGGTACAACAACAATGGGTGAGCCCAATTACATCGATCTATCTTACAAATAATGTTCTCAGTCTCTAGTCTTTTGAGTTCTTGCTCAACTTTCTCCTTGAGTGCATATGGTACGGAACGTGGCTTGTAGTAAACCGATCTAGCGTCCTTCTGTACCCTGACACTCGCCTTGAAGCCTTGGATCGGACTGCCCGTTTCACAGAACACCTTCGGATACTTCTTGATAATCTCATCCATTGATGAAAATCTCGCTTCCACACAGAAAATCTTACTCCAATCCAGCTTCAGTGAGCTCAACCAATTTCTTCCCAGTAAGGCAGTCTTGTCTCCTTTCACTACTATTAGAGGCAAGTTCTGAAATTGATCTTTATATTTCACCGGTGATACGACCTACCACAGGAATTTTCTCTCCTGAGTAGCCTCGCAGCTCTATCTTGGGTTTCTCCAGTTGAAAATCACGCAATTTGTCGAGGTACAGTGACTCCGGTACTACACTCACGGATGCACCCGTGTTGATTTCCATTGGTATCTTGAATCCCGCAACACCTATGTGGATTTTGATGCTTTCCGAATCACTGTCCGTTAACCTCGTGCTCCTGATGACGTGTAACTCTAACATCTCCTCGTCCTGTTGTTGTTCTTCTATGTTATGTAGTCTCTTGGGATTTCTACTCAGAGCTTTGAACGCTGGACTCATAGCTTTAAAAACTGGTTTACCCTTCAGTCGGCATGCCTTCGCAAGATGCCCAGTCTTTCTACAGAAGAAACACTCTGCCTTCACGTATGGACAACTTTGAGCAATGTGTTGTCCCAGGCACCTATAGCACGACTTCGATGCTCTGTTAGAATTTCCAGTTTCTGAGACTTTGGGCCCCCACCGTCTTTTACTTTGAACCTGCAGGTGATTTGCCTCGGTTGACTGATGACCGTAATTATTATTTAATTCTGGGGAATATTGTTCGGCCATGCCCATCGACCTCGCTGTCTGACAAGCAATCTCAAAAGTCAAGTCATCCATCGTCAATAACTTCCTTCTGATTGCATCGTTTTTCACCCCACAAACAAAACGATCCCGTAATGCTTGGTTTTGAAAGTTTCCAAAATTACAGTGCATCGATAGCTTCTTTAATGCAATGATGTAATCACTGATACTTACATCAGCCTTTTGATTCCGAATCCCGAAACGATAGCTTTCAGCAATTTCTAACGGTTTGGGGTTATATTGCTGCTCCAACTTTGTTAAAATCTCTTTAAGCGTTGTGTCCTTTGGCTCGTCAGACACAAGCAGATTTACAAGGGTTTCGTATAATGCCGGACCCGTCTCCGATAAGAAGATCGCATTCTTACGTTCCAACACAGCCCGGTTCTGAATTGCATTGTCTGGAACTTCGATTATGTTATTTGCAATGAAATACATTTCTAGCCGATCCACATACACTTTAAAACGTTCCCAGTCGTGTCTATATTCTCCCAAATGTCCCAATACATCTGCCATTTTAATCTCTAGCTGTTCACACCGTGTGCTGTATTTTACCTCGGATTTTTGTAGCTTTTTTCAAAGACAGAAGCTTCCAAAGTCTCTCTGTCGGCTGGCTGCATCCTTCCCCAACAAAATTTAAGCTTTAAATCAACCAGAAAATCCCATCTCAGTCGCCAAATGTGATATCTTCACAGAGCACAGCACACACAGCTTCCTAACATGGCAGGCAGCTCTCTCGGAAGTCTCCGGAAATCTGCCTGGTTCTGTTTATTATTAACCCTGCACTTGCAGTACACAATACGTCCACATCCACAGTGTGGAGCTACAAACATTACAAGCTTACAGACATTACAGATGGATAATGTTGTACCTTTGTTTAAAAAGGGAGAAAGGGATAGACCGAGTAATTACAGACCAGTCAGCCTAACCTCGCTGGTGGGAAAATTATTGCAAAAAATCCTGAGGGACAGGATAAATCTTCATTTAGAAAGACATGGATTAATCAAGTATAGTTAGCATGGATTTGTTCAGGGAAGGTCGTGTCTGACTAACTTGATTGAATTTTTCGAGGAGGTAACAAGGAGAGTTGATGAGGGCAGTGCATATGATGTAGTGTGTATGGATTTTAGCAAAGCTTTTGATAAGGCCCCACATGGCAGACTGATCACGAAAGTAAAAGCCCATGGGATCCAGGGCAAAGTGGCAAGTTGGATGCAGAATTGGCTCAGAGGCAGGAAGCAAAGGGTAATGGTTGATGGGTGTTTTTGTGACTGGAAGGCTGTATCCAGTGGGGTTCCGCAGGGCTCAATGCTGGGTCCCTTTGCTTTTTGTGTTATATATCAATGACTTGGACTTGAATGTAGGTGGTATGATTAAGAAATTTGCAGATGATACTAAAATCAGCTGTGTGGTTGATAATGAAGAAGAAAGCTGTAGACTGCAGGAAGATATCAATGTACTGGTCAGGTGGGCAGAACAGTGGCAAATGGAATTCAATCCAGAGAAGTGTGAGGTAATGTATTTGGGGAGGTCTAACAAGGCAAGGGAATACACATTAAATGGTAGGACACTGAGAAGTGTAGAGGAACAGAGGGACCTTGGAGTGCATGTCCACAGATCCTTGAAGGTAGCAGACCAGGTAGATAAGGTAGTTAAGAAGGCATACGGAATACTTGCCTTTATTAGCCAAGGTTTAGAATACAAGAGCAGGGAGGTTATGCTTGAACTGTATAAAACACTAGTTAGGCCACAGCTGGAGTACTGTGTGCAGTTCTGGTCACCACATTACAGGAAAGATGTGATTGCACTGGAGAGGGTACAGAGGAGATTTACAAGAATGTTGGCTGGACTGGAGAATGTTAGCTATGAGGAAAGATTGGATAGGCTGTGTCTGATTTCTTTGGAGCAGAGGAGGCTGAGGGGAGACCTGATTGAGGTGTATAAAATTATGAGGGGCCTGGATAGAGTGGATAGAAAGGACCTGTTTCCCTTGGCAGAGGGGTCAACAATCAGGAGGCAGAGATTTAAAGTAATTGGGGGCAGGTTTAGAGGAGATTTGAGGGGAAATGTCTTCACCCAGAGGGCGGTGGGGGTCTGGAACTCACGGCCTGAAAGGGTGGTAGAGGCAGAAACCCTCACCATATTTAAAAAGTACTTGGATGTGCACTTGTAACCTACAGGGCTACGGATCGAGAGCTGGAAAGTGGGATTAGGCCGGATAGCTCTTGGTTGGCCGGCGTGGACACGATGGGCCGAATGGCCTCCTCCAGTGGGGTAAATTTCTGTGATTGTATTTCTATGATTGTATGGTCAGAGTCGGGCGATGTTACGGGGACAGAAGGAGGCAGTCTCGGTGATGGAAGCTCAGATCAGGGTCAAACACATCACCAAGGTTACGGACGGTCTGGCTCAGCCTCAGACAGTTTCGAGGGATGGAGTCGGTGGTCTGGGAACGGTGTTTGTGGCGGGAACCAATGACAGTGGCTTCGGTCGTCCCAGTCTTTAGTTGCGGGAAATTTCTGCCTATCCAGTATTGAATGTCGGCCAAGCAATGGGACAAATCAGAGACGGTGGAGGGGTCGAGAGAGGTCATGGTGAGGTGGAGCTGGGCGTCATCAGGGTACATGTGGAAACTGTGCTTTCGGACGATGTTGCCGAGGGTAGATGAGAAATAGGAGGGGTCCAAGGATCGATGCACCAGGGACAGTGAGCACAAGGAACAACACTTCACCTAGTCTTAAATATGATGGACAGAAAAACTAGTTTAATCAAAGAATCTTCCCTAAGCACGCTCCACATTCTGATTGATTACCACATTTATAAGGTTCAAGCAGCTTTCCTGAGGAATGCTTGTAACACTCAGAAAGTAATTATACTGCTGTGAAGATTTGTTACTCCATGTCTGAACTCTCGTCTGCTGGGTAAACACTGGCTGCTATTTCACTACAAAACATTCAAAGTACCCAAGTAACTAATACAACATCTGTTATATAATATAGATTAAAAAAAAGTCAGATGTCTGTCACACTCCAGGACATCACAATCCAGATGTGAAACTATACCACAGATAAGAAACAATCTTCGAAAGTAAAAGAGAGCCAGGCATTTTGTGCTTCATTGCTCTGACCTGGAGCCTGACTTTCCCCGCAACTTGCTGACCTAGAATTGTCCTGACGCATTTACAACGAGCTGCAGGGAGTACTTAAGCGGTTGTTTTTAAGAGACAAGTCAGGTTAGCAGCGAAACATCCTCATCGTACTCCAAACCCCCCAAACTCAAGGGATTACAAGCCAGGTTTGCTCAACCTCCGCACATAACCTGACCGATTTAGATGAGGAAAGACGGGAGGAAGTTCAAGTGGAGCATAAACGCCGGCATGGCCTGGTCAGGCCGAATGGCCTGTTTCTGTGCCGTAGATCTTGTGTAATCCTACGTAATCTAACCCTTTAAGGCCCGGTATAATTCTGGTGAATCTTCACTGTGCCCCCTCCATAGACATTTACATCTTGGAATGAGGCCATTCGGCCCATCGTGTCCGTGCCGGCCGACCAAGAGCTATCCAGCCTAATCCCACTTTCCAGCTCTTGGTCCGTAGCCCTACAGGTTACGGCCCATCCAAATACTTTTTAAATGTGGTGAGGGTTTCTGCCTCTACCACCCTTTCAGGCAGCGAGTTCCAGATCCCCACCACCCTCTGGGTGAAGACATTTCCCTTCAAATCCCCTCTAAACCTCACCCCAATTACTTTAAATCTATGCCCCCTGGTACTTGACCCCTCTGCTAAGGGAAATAGGCCCTTTCTATCCACTCTATCCAGGCCCCTCATAATTTTATACACCTCAATCAGGTCTCCCCTCAGCCTCATCTGTTCCAAGGAAAACAAATCCAGCCTATCCGATCTTTCCTCATAGCTAAGATTCTCCACTCCCGGCAACATCCTCGTAAAACTCCTCTGCACCCTCTCCAGTGCAATCACATCCTTCCTGTAATGTGGTGACCACAACTGCACGCAGTACTCCAGACCCCAGCAATCTCCAATACTGACAGACCCTGCTCCTTGCAAAGCCCCCAAGCCCCTGCTGCTCACCCGCTGAACTGCAAGGTGACCTTCCTCAGGATGACACACTCCCCCTTCCCGCTCAGCGTTTGCAGACCCATAGACCACATTCCCAGTGCCTCCTGATCCCAGAACAGCCCCAAAACCTGGGACCTTCCCTGCACACTGCTCCCAGATCGCATCAACACTCCGCCAGCAATCCCAGACCTGTCACAGTATTCCCAGGAACCACGGGAATCCCTCGTTGGCCTTCCCAGGCCCCGGGCCCTCTCTCAGTAATGTTGTACCTTGAGCCCCTATCGCATTAACTGTAGAGCCCAGTATTCCTCCAGTAAACACAGAGATAACTCTGCTCGGCACGACACCCAAGCTCCAACCAAATCTGTGCCTGACGGAGAGATTCGCCAATGTTTTGATATGTTCTCAGGTTCCCAGGGCTCTGCTCTGATGACCTGACTGCCTGCCATTCGGCTGTGGATCTGACTGCGTTGTCCTTCAGTGATGTGCTTGGATTTTTCTAACAGGTAAATCACAGACCCACAGTCTGCTTCATAGTCTGCCCACCACCCTTCCTTTCCACTTGTGTGGAAGAATTTTATCATCACTTTAACAAAAGGTTGGGGCTTCCTTGCCTGAATTGACCAACCTCAGGGGGAGAGGATCTGCTCACAGGCATCAGCCACCCCAAACCCAGGGAACAGTCCCGGGAACAGAGACCCCCCTTCAACATTCGCTGGCTCCACCCCCGGCCCACCGAGGCCGCGGTGTTATATTGATTGAGGGATAAATATTGGCCAGGGACACCGGGGATAACTCCCCTGCTCCTCGTTCACAGAGTGCCATGGGATCTTTTACATCCATCTGAGAGAGTAAATGAGGCCTCGGTTTAACATCTCATCTGAAACACAGCACCTCCGACAGTGCGGCGCTCCCTTAGTACTGCCCCTCCGACAGTGCGGCGCTCCCTCAGTACTGCCCCTCCGACAGTGCGGCACTCCCTCAGTACTGCCCCTCCGACAGTGCGGCACTCCCTCAGTACTGCCCCTCCAACAGTGCAGCACTCCCTCAGTACTGCCCCTCCGACAGTGCGGCACTCCCTCAGTGCTGCCCCTCCGACAGTGCGGCGCTCCCTCAGTGCTGCCCCTCCGACAGTGCGGCGCTCCCTCAGTACTGCCCCCCCGACAGTGCGGCAGTCCCTCAGTATTGCCCCTCCGACAGTGCGGCACTCCCTCAGTACTGCACTTGAGTGTCAGCCTAGATATCCGTGCCACACTGTCGGAGGGCCAGTACTAAGGGAGTGCTGCACTGTTGGAGGGCAGTATTGAGGGAGCGCCGCACTGTCAGAGGGGCAGTACTGAGGGAGTGCCGCACTGTTAGAAGGGCAGTGCTGAGGGAGCGCCGCACGGTCAGAGGGGCAGTACTGAGGAAGTGCTGCACTGTTGGAGGGGCAGTACTGAAGGAGTGCCGCAGTGTTGGAGGGGCAGTACTGAGGGAGTGCTGCACTGTCGGAGGTGCAGTACTGAGGGAGCGTCGCACTGTCGGAGGGGCAGTACTGAGGGAGCTCCCAACTGTCAGAAGCCCAGTCTTTTGGATGTGACGTTAAACCGAGGCCCCGTCTGCTCTCTCAGGTGGTCATAAAAGATCCAATGGCCACTATTAGGTGTCAGGAGGTTCTCCCTGGTGTCCTGGGGCCAAAATCTGTCCCTGACCCACATCACTAAAACAGATTATCTGGGTCATTATCACATTGCTGTGTGTGGGAGCTTGCTGTGCGCAAATTGGCTGCCACGTTTTCCACATTACAACAGTGACAGCATTTCCAAAGTACTTAATTGGCTGTAAAGCACTTTGGGATGTCATGAGGTTGTGAAAGGCGCTACAGAAATGCAAGTCTTTCTATTAAAACTAAAACACGGTTTCATTTAATCACTCCTCGATTCAGCTCGTATTTGACCCTTTCCAACCCTGTCGGTGCGCTGAACTCGATTGTTCATTGGAAAGGAGCATGGATCAATAAGTGAGTTAATTACAGCATTCCCACTAATATCCAGGCAAGGGTTGTGGATTGGGTTAGCTGCTGGATGTTACACTGTTGCCTGCTCCCGGAGCAGGATATAGTGCCAAGGTTCGGAAGAGCTGGGAGGGAGGGATTTGCCTTGGGAGTTCCTCGATGACAGGAAAGCATCTCAATAATACAGTCCTGGCTCCTCCAGGTTCTGCTGCTTGGATGTATAATTAAATTGCCTTTGCTGCTGACGGTGGCTGCTGTGTGTGTGAACAGCGAACACATTTGTCAATTTGTTCGTCCTTTAGCTTAAGATGGCAAATATTCACAGGCTTCGCCTGGTGTTAATGGGGTGGGAGCAGCCTGTGAATCGCCTCACTGCCCCACGAGCACAGGTGATGGACAGGGCCAGCACCAACGTTAGCGTCCTCGACCAGGCCAACATCCCCAGCATCGAAGCACCGACCACACTCGATCAGCTCCGCTGGGCAGGGCCACATTGTCCGCATGCCCGACACGAGACTCCCAAAGCAAGCGCTCTACTCGGAACTCCTACACAGCAAAGCGAGCCCCAGGTGGGCAGAGGAAACGTTACAGGGACACCCTCAAAGCCTCCCTGATAAAGTGCAACATCCCCACCGAAACCTGGGAGTCCCTGGCCAAAGACCGCCCTAAGTGGAGGAAGTGCATCCAGGAGGACGCTGAGCACCTCGAGTCTCGTCGCCGAGAGCATGCAGAAACCAAGCGCAGGCAGCGGAAGGAGCGTGCGGCAAACCAGTCCCACCCTCCCCTTCCTTCAACCACTGTCTGTCCCACCTGTGACAGAGACTGTGATTCCTGTATTGGATTGTTCAGTCACCTGAGAACTCACTTTTAGAGTGGAAGCAAGTCTTCCTCGATTCCCAGGGACCCTATGATGATGATGAAGTGAAGCCCAGTGTCGGGTGTCCCGGCCTGTTACAGACGACAGGCGTTATTTAACATGGCGATCGGGATCGTGTGACATAACTCGGACCCCGATTGTCACTTTAGGCCGGTGCTGGGCGCAGCCCACGTGGTGCAGGAGTCCACCAGTGCCCTGGGCAATGGACGAGCAGATGCTCAGCATCGCCAAGCCCCGCTATTTTTGAAAATTCTGCGGCCCGCTGAAGCCTCGGAACTGACATCCTCCGCGCTCGCGACCCTGCCCCGCCGCCTCTCCGTCCTCCCCCACCCCGCGACTTACCTTCCTTCGGCAGTACCTCCGGCACGACTGCCTTTACTAAATCTGGTGACCCCCATCCCTCTCCCTGTCAACTGTCTGATACTGAACCACACTGCTCGCAAATTCGGTATTTGACCCTGAAATGAGTTTCCGACCACATATCCGCGGTATCACTAAGACCGCCTATTTTCACCCTCCGTAACATCGCCCGTCTCCGCCCCTGCCTCAGCTCATCTGCTGCTGAAACCCTCATCCGTGCCTTTGTTACCTCTAAACATGACTATTGCAACACACTCCTGGCTGGCCTCCCACATTCTACCCGACGTAAACTCGAGCTGATCCAAAACTCGGCAGCCCGTGTTTTAACTCGCATCGAGTCCCACTCACCCATTACCCCTGTGCTCGCTCACCTACATTGGCTCTCGGTCTGACAACGCCTCAACTTTAAAATTCTTATCTTTTTTTTTTCAAGTCAAACATGGCCTCGCCCCTCCCTATCTCTGTAACCCCCTCCAGACCCTACACCCCTCCCTATCTCTGTAACCCCCTCCAGACCCTACACCCCTCCCTATCTCTGTAACCCCCTCCAGACCCTACACCCCTCCCTATCTCTGTAACCTCCTCCAGACCCTACACCCCTCCCTATCTCTGTAACCTCCAGCCCCTACACCCCTCCCTATCTCTGTAACCTCCTCCAGCCCCTACACCCCTCCCTATCTCTGTAACCTCCTCCAGACCCTACACCCCTCCCTATCTCTGTAACCCCCTCCAGACCCTACACCCCTCCCTATCTCTGTAACCTCCTCCAGACCCTACACCCCTCCCTATCTCTGTAACCTCCTCCAGACCCTACACCCCTCCCTATCTTTGTAACCTCCTCCAGCCCCATATCCGCTCCCTATCTCTGTAACCTCCTCCAGCCCCTACTCCCCTCCCTATCTCTGCAACATCCTCCAGCCCGACACCCCTCCCTATCTCTGTAACCCTCGCCCCCCCACCCCCCAGCCCCACAACCCTCTGCAATCTCTACACTCCTCCAATTCTAACCTCTTGCACATACCCCGATTTTTAATCGCTCAACCATTGACGGCCGTGCCTTCAGCTGTTAAACATAAGAACATAACAATTAGGAGCAGGAGTTGGCCATTCAGCCCCTCGAGCCTGCTCCACCATTCAATAAGATCATGGCCGATCTTCAACGTGAACTCCACTTTCCTGCACTGTCCCCATATCCCTTGATTCCCCCCACTCTCCAAAGATCTATTGATCTCAGCCTTGAGCATCCACAGCCCTCTAGGGCAGAGAATTCCAAAGATTCACCACCCTCTGAGTAAAGAGATTTCTCCTCATCTCAGTCCTAGGCCCGAAACTCTGGAATTCCCTTCCTAAACCACTCCATCTCTCTCTCCTTTTAAGACGCTCCTTAAAATCTATATCTCTTTGACCAAGCATGTGGTGGGGTGGCAGTGGGGGTTGGGGTTGGGGGGGTGTGTGTGGGTCAGGAGGGTGGGGGCGGTGGGTATGTTGGAGAGGGCAGGGGTCGTGGGCGGGTCGGGGGGGCTGGAGGATCAGAGAATGGGGGTAGGGGGGGTCGGGAGGGGGTCAGGCTGGGGTTGGGGGAGCTGGCGGATCAGGGGGTGGGGGTATTGGGGAAGGTGGGAGTCGGGGGTGGGTTGGGGGAGCGGGTGGGTCAGTGGGTGGGGGTATTGGGGAAGGTGGGGGTCGGGTGGGGGTGTGGGGAAGTAGGTGGATCAGGGATGGGGTTATTGGGGAAGGTGGGGGTCGGGTGGGGGTGTGGGGGAGTGGGTGGGTCAGGGGTGGGGTTATTGGGGAAAGTGGGGGGTCAGGGCCAGGTCAGGTGGAGGTTGGGGTTATTGGGGAAAGTGGGGGTCGGGTGGGGGAGTGGGTGGGTCAAGGGTGGGGGTATTGGGGAACGTGGGGGTCAGGTGGGGGTGTGGGGGAGTGGGTGGGTCAGGGGTGGGGTTATTGGGGAATGTGGGGGTCGGGTGGGGGTGTGGGGGAGTGGGTGGGTCAGGGGGTGGGGGTATTGGGGAAAGTGGGGGGTCAGGGCCAGGTCGGGTGGGGGTTGGGGTTATTGGGGAAAGTGGGGGTTGGGGGCGGGTCAGGCAGAGGTCAGGGTAGCGGGGGAGTGGGTGGATCAGGGATGGGGTTATTGGGGAAGGTGGGATCGGGGCCAGGTCGGGTGGGGGTCGGGGTTATTGGGGAAGGTGGGGGTCGGGTGGGGGAGTGGGTGGGTCAGGGGTGGGGGTATTGGGGAAGGTGGGGTCGGGGCCAGGTCGGGTGGGGGTCGGGGGTATTGGGGAAGGTGGGGGTCGGGTGGGGGAGTGGGTGGGTCAGGGGTGGGGGTATTGGGGAAGGTGGGGGTCGGGTGGGGGAGTGGGTGGATCAGGGATGGGGTTATTGGGGAATGTGGGGGTCGGGTGGGGGATTGGGTGGGTCAGGGGTGGGGGTATTGGGGAAGGTGGGGGTCGGGTGTGGGTGTGGGGGAGTGGGTGGGTCAGGGGGTGGGGGTATTGGGGAAGGTGGGGTCGGGTAGGGGAGTGGGTGGGTCAGGGGTGGGGGTATTGGGGAAGGTGGGGTCGGGTGGGGGAGTGGGTGGGTCAGGGGTGGGGGTATTGGGGAAGGTGGGGTCGGGTGGGGGAGTGGGTGGGTCAGGGGTGGGGGTATTGGGGAAGGTGGGGTCGGGTGGGGGAGTGGGTGGGTCAGGAGGTGGGGGTATTGGGGAAGGTGGGGGTCGGGTGGGGGATTGGGTGGGTCAGGGGTGGGGGTACTGGGAAAGGTGGGGGTCGGGGCCAGGTCGGGTGGGGGTCGGGGTTATTGGGAAAGGTGGGGGTCGGGGCCAGGTCGGGTGGGGGTCGGGGTTATTGGGGAAGGTGGGGGTCGGGCGGGGTCGGACGCGGCGGAGCGAGGGGGGGTCAGGTGTTGCATGGATGGTCCGAGCAGGAGCTGGGAGCACCAGTGCACTCCGATGATCCTGCGTCCAGTCAATGGGGAAACGGGGGGGAAAGAGAGATATTGGGGTGGCGGTGTTGTCAAAGTTGTGATGAACCTGTGCCTTCACCTCAGCCCTCGCTGGACTTGCCAGGCACAGCACACCGGCAGTGCAGCAGGAAGCACTCAACCTCTGGTCCACGGTCAGCGGGTCCACACCCAGCCACCTCCAGTGCACCAAGCTCTGGACAGTGAGCCTGCCCACCCTGCAAATTCTGCAGCTCGATGTGAAGCTGCCACAGGCAATGCCCAACCCCACATCCACAACACGCACTTTACAGCAAGACTCACAGCAGCCAAGCCTGCCACTGACACTGGTGAGCTGCAAACTCCCAGCTCTCCTGCTTTAAGACGCTTCTTAATACCTGCCTCTATGGCCAAGCCTTTAGTCAGCATCTCTGTGTGGCTCGGTGACAGTTGTTTCGACTGATTACACTGCTGTGAAACACCTCAGGTTGTTCTACTATGTGTAAACTGCTGCATAAATGTAAATTGTAAAAGAATGAGCAGGGTGGTTGGGTGATTGTTAAATTCTTTGATTCACAGAGAAAGTGAGAGTGCGTAGTCCCAACACACACAGTTTGGCTGGTGTCGGCCTGTGCCAGTCAGGTGTGCAGTCAGATCAAGCTGATTGCAAATGCTGCAGGGCAAATGAGATGCCAGGTTTGAAGAGCAGGCCCTTGGAGTCTGTCGTCACAAGACGGATAACCCTTTGAAGTCCGCATCCCTCTACTCGACTCAAAAAGCTCGTTTAATTGAAGCCAGAGTTGTATGAAGTTGTATTGAAGCCGCAGGGGCGGCAACGGCAGCGGGAAGCACTTGCGCCCGGGCGGAGGGCCAGCGTCTAGCGCCCCGCTGGGACAATCGGGGCCAGTATCGAGGGGGGGGGTGGGGAGCTTTACCGCCCGGGAGAGCTGAGCCAGTGTGTAACGCCCCGGGCTGCGACACCAGCTCGATCCTTGCCTCCCGCTCGACACGTAGCGCCCCATAGCGCCCTGCTGGGACCGCCGGGGGAAGCGGGCGTGCTGAGCTGCAGCAGCCGCGGTGAGAGAAGGAACGTCCACCTTGTTTAAAACATTTCGTTTTGCGGTGTAATCTGTGGTGGTGTGAGCTGCGTATTGGGATGGTTTTGGTGGGTCTTTCCACGATTGTTTTCTCCCCCCAGGCCTCTGTGACAGCTCTCCGAGGCCGGTTCTTTAGCTCGGGATTTTCGCTTGCTCAGCCAGCCCAGCGCCCGAGGGTGTGCAACGCCTCCCTTAGTGCCCCGCCCCACACTCAGGGCCCAGCTGGTGAATGTTGCTGCAGCAGACGCAAACCATTTGTCGAGCCCCCCCCCCCCCGCACCCCGGGTCGCCTGCATGAGCTGACCTTTGTCGGGGACAGTGGGGCGACCGGGATCAGCACCCTGGGCTACGAAGGTGGAATAACCAGCCAGAGGTCCCAGCCCTGCTCGCTATCCCGTTACCCCTGCTGTGCAGGGATTCCGGGGGAGACCGGATCAAACTGATTGGCGATGGGCCTAGGGGAAGAATATCCGTCCGACATTCATTGGGAATTGAATCTGCGGGACCCATGGTGGAATTACAGAGCACTGCCACGCCACTCATGTTGGGGAACATCACGTGTGGGGCAACGACCTGGCTAAATGATACAGCTTCACAGGACACTGCCGTCTGAGAGCACAGCAAGTTCCCCACCACGTACACAGCCCAGCCCGCAGAAAGCACCAGTTCCCTTTTGGACATTTGGAAAAGCATAATTCGGTCAGGTAGAGTCAGCATGGTTTTACAAAAGGGAAGTCATGTTTGACAATTTGCTGCAGTTCTTTGAGGATATACGAGCCGGGTGGATAAAGGGGGAACCAGTGGATGTGGTGTATTTGGATTTCCAGAAGGTATTCGATAAGGTGCCACATAAAAGGTTACTGCACAAGATAAAAGTTCATGGGGTTGGGGGTAATATATTAGCATGGATAGAGGATTGGCTAACTAACAGAAAACAGAGAGTCGGGACAAATGGGTCATTTTCAGGTTGGCAAACAGTGACTAGTGGGGTGCCGCAGGGATCAGTGCTGGGACCCCAACTATTTACAATCTATATTAATGACTTGGATGAAGGGACCAAGTGTAATGTAGCCAAGTTTGCTGATGATACAAAGATGAGTGGGAAAGCAAATTGTGAGGAGGACACAAAAAATCTGCAAAGGGATATAG
This sequence comes from Pristiophorus japonicus, assembly GCF_044704955.1. NCBI lineage: Eukaryota > Metazoa > Chordata > Chondrichthyes > Pristiophoridae > Pristiophorus > Pristiophorus japonicus. Next base: position 183,151,428 of record NC_091991.1, on the reverse strand, counting down.
ACAGGCTAAGTGAGTGGGCAAACATTTGGCAGATGGAGAATAATGTGGGAAAGTGTGAGGTTATCCACTTTGGCAGAAAAAATAGAAAAGCAAATTATAATTTAAATGGAGAAAAATTGCAAAATGCTGCAGTACAGAGGGACCTGGGGGTCCTTGTGCATGAAACACAAAAAGTTAGTATGCAGGTACAGCAAGTAATCGGGAAGGCAAATGGAATGTTGGCCTTTATTGCAAGGGGGATGTTGTATATCTGTAAAGCATGCACTCCCATGTTCTGCTACCAGGGAGCGCATCCCCTGAAGTCCCAATGATCCCAGCATCCCTTGAGAGTACTGTATATAAGCCGGCCCCTAAGGCCTGTTCCTCACTCTGGAGTGTCTTAATAAAGACTGAGATCACTGTTACTTTAACCTCCCTGTGTGCAGTCTCATCTGTGTTAGGAACGCAACAACTGGCGACGAGTATATGAATCCAACGCAAAAATGCAGCAAACTGTGGGCATCCTGGAGACGAGTTCTCGGAGGGTGAGGACTGGGAAGCCTATGTCAAACGGCTAGACCAGCATTTTGTAGCCAACGAGCTGGACGGAGAAGGAAGCGCTGCAAAAAGGAGAGCGGTCCTCCTCACAGTCTGCAGGGCACCGACCTACAGCTTCATGAAGAATCTTCTGGCTCCGGTGAAACCCACAGATAAGTCGCATGAGCAGCTGTGTACACTGGTTCGGGAGTATCTTAACCCGAGGGAGAGTGTGCTGATGGCGAGGTATCGGTTCTACACGTGCCAGCGATCTGAAGGTCAGGAAGTGGTGAGCTACGTCGCCGAGCTAAGGCGACTTGCAGGACAATGTGAGTTTGATGGCTACCTGGAGCAGATGCTCAGAGACTTTTTTGTACTGGGCATTGGCCACGAGACCATCCTACGAAAACTTTTGACTGTAGAGACACCGACCCTCAGTAAGGCCAGTGCGATAGCACAAGCGTTTATGTCCACCAGTGATAACACCAAACAAATCTTTCAGCACACAAGTGCTAGCAATGTTCATAAATTAACTGGAACTGTGTTTGCGAGCAGAAATGTACAGGGCAGAACCCACGAGTCTGCAACTGCCAGCAGACCTCAGGTAACCCAGATGACTCAGAGTCCACTACAAAGGATGAATGCAAGGCAATTCACACCTTGTTGGCGTTGTGGAGGCTTCCATTCAGCCTATTCATGCCGCTTCAAAGGGTATGTTTGCAAGCACTGTGAAACAATGGGGCACCTCCAACGAGCTTGCAAATGAGCTGCAAGCTCTGCAAAACCTGCTAACCACCATGTGGCAGAGGAAGATCGGTCCATGGTGGATCAAAACAATTTCAAGCCTAAGAGAGAGGAGGCAGATGCTGAAGTACACGAGGTGCACACATTTTCGACGAAATGTCCACCTATAATGCTAAATGTAAAATTGAATGGCTTACCCGTAGCCATGGAACTGGACACTGGCGCTAGCCAATCCATCATGAGTAAAAAGATGTTTGAGAAACTGTGGTGCAACAAGGCATTCAGACCAGCTCTGAGCCCCATCCACATGAAACTGAGAACGTACACCAAAGAGCTCATCACTGTCCTGGGCAGCGCCATGGTCAAGGTCACCTACGAGGGCATAGTGCACGAACTGCCACTCTGGATTGTCCCGGGCGATGGCCCCACACTGCTTGGAAGGAGCTGGCTGGGCAAAATCCGCTGGAACTGAGATGACATCCGAGCGCTATCACATGTTGATGAGGTCTCATGTACCCAGGTTCTTAACAAATTTCCTTCCCTTTTTGAGCCAGGCATTGGAAACTTTTCCGGGGCGTAGGTCCCAGAGACACGACCCATTCACCACAAGGCGCGAGCGATACCTCACATGATGAGGGAGAGAGTTGAAATCGAGCTGGACAGGCTGCAACGTGAGGGCATCATCTCCCCAGTGGAATTCAGCAAGTGGACCAGCCCGATTGTTCCAGTACTCAAAAGTGATGGCACGGTCAGGATTTGCGGCGATTATAAATTAACTATTAATCGTTTCTTGCTACAGGACCAATACCTGCTACCTAAGGCAGAAGACCTATTTGCGACACTGGCAGGAGGCAAGACGTTCACCAAGCTCAACCTGACTTCGGCCTACATGACGCAGGAGCTGGAGGAGTCTTCGAAGGGCCTCACCTGCATCAACACGCACAAGGGACTGTTCATCTACAACAGATGCCCGTTTGGAATTCGGTCGGCTGCAGCGATCTTCCAGAGAAACATGGAGAGCCTAGTCCAGTCGGTACCACACACAGTGGTTTTTCAGGACAACTATTGGTCACAGGTCGGGACACTGTCGAGCACCTACAAAACCTGGAGGAGGTCCTCCAGTGACTGGATCGCATGGGCTGCGGCTGAAGAGGTCGAAATGCATCTTCATCGCAACAGAAGTGGAGTTTTTGGGGAGAAAGATCGCAGCGCACGGCATTCGGCCCACAGACGCCAGGACAGAGGCTATCAGGAATGCGCCCAGGCCACAGAACATCACGGAGCTGCGATCGTTCCTGGGACTCCTCAACTATTTTGGTAACTTCCTACCGGGGTTAAGCACCCTCTTAGAGCCCCTACATGTGTTATTGTGTAAAGGTGAGAACTGGGTATGGGGAAAAAAACAAGTAAGTGTTTTTGAGAAAGCCAGAAACATTTTATGCTCCAACAAGCTGCTTGTATTGTATAACCCGTGTAAAAGACTTGTGCTCGCATGTGATGCATCGTTGTACGGAGTTGGGTGTGTATTACAACAAGCTAACATTGCAGGGAAGTTGCAACCTGTCGCCTATGCCTCCAGGAGCTTGTCTAAGGCCGAGAGGGCCTACAACATGATTGAGAAAGAGACATTAGCGTGTGTGTTCGGGGTAAAGAAAATGCATCAGTACCTGTTTGGCCTCAAATTTGAGCTGGAAACCGATCACAAGCCCCTCATATCCCTGTTCGCTGAAAACAAGGAGATAAATACTAATGCCTCAGCCCGCATACAAAGGTGGGCACTCGCGCTATCAGCTATAACTATACCATCCGCCACAGGCCAGGCACCGAGAACTGTGCTGATGCTCTCAGTCGGCTACCATTGCCCACCATGGAGTTAGAAATGGCGCAGCCTGCAAACTTGTTGATGGTCATGGAAACGTTTGAAAATTATAAATCACCTATCACGGCCCGCCAGATTAGGACTTGGACCAGCCAAGATCCTCTGCTGTCCCGAGTAAAATAACTGTGTACTGCATGGGAGCTGGGCCAGCATCCCCGTTGAAATGCAAGAGCTAATCAAGCTGTTCCAGCGGCGAAAGGACGAGCTGTCCATTCAGGCAGACTGCCTGTTGTGGGGTAACCGCATAGTGCTACCCAAAAAGGGGCAGGGAGACGTTCATCTCGGATCTCCACAGCACACACCCGGGTATAGTAATGATGAAAGCGATAGCCAGATCCCACATGTGGTGGTCTGGTATTGACTCTGACTTAGAGTCCTGTGTACGGCAATGCAGCGTGTGTGCTCAGTTGAGCAATGCGCCCAGAGAGGCACCACTAAGTTTGTGGTCCTGGCCCTCCAGACCATGGTCGAGGATCCATGTCGACTATGCGGGCCCGTTTCTCGGTAAAATGTTCCTGGTGTTGGTGGATGCTTTTTCAAAATGGATTGAATGTGAAATAATGTCGGGAAGCACCACCACCGCCACCATTGAAAGCCTGAGGGCCATGTTTGCCACCCACGGCCTGCCTGACATACTGGTCAGTGACAACGGGCCGCGTTTCACCAGTGCTGAATTTAAAGAATTCATGACCCGCAATGGGATCAAACATGTCACCTCGGCCCCGTTTAAACCAGCCTCCAATGGGCAGGCAGAGCGGGCAGTACAAACAATCAAACAGAGCCTTAAACGAGTCACAGAAGGCTCACTCCAAACCCGCCTGTCCCGAGTACTGCTCAGCTACCGCACGAGACCCCACTCGCAGGGGCGCCCCCGGCTGAGCTACTCATGAAAAGGACACTTAAAACCAGACTCTCGCTGGTTCACCCCAACCTGCATGATCAGGTAGAGAGCAGGCGGCAGCAACAAAATGTAAACGATGGTCACGCCACTGTGTCATGGGAAATTGATCTGAATGACCATGTGAATGTGCTAAACTATGGACATGGTCCCAAGTGGATCGCGGGCACGGTGATAGCTAAAGAAGGGAGTAGGGTGTTTGTAGTCAAACTAGACAATGGACAAATTTGCAGAAAGCACCTGGACCAAACGAGGCTGCGGTTCACAGACTGCCCTGAACAACCCACAGCAGACACCACCTTTTTCGAGCCCACAACACACACCCAAAGGATCAAAGACACCACATCGGACCAGGAAATCGAACCCATCACGTCCAACAGCCCAGCAAGGCCAGGCTCACCCAGCAGCCCTGCAGGACCAACAACACACCAGCCCAGCGAGGGCACAGCCAACACACCAGAACAGACATTTGTACCGAGCTGGTCCACCAGGGAAAGAGAGGCTCCCGACCACCTCATCTTGTAAATAGTTTTCACTTTGAATTTGGCGGGGGGTGTGATGTTGTGTATCTGTAAAGCATACACTCCCATGTTCCGCCACCAGGGAGCGCATCCCCTGAAGTCCCAAGGGATCCCAGCATCCTTTGGGAGCACTGTATATAAGCCGGCCCCTAAGGTCTGATCCTCACTTTGGATTGTCTTAATAAAGACTGAGGTCACTGTTACTTTAACCTCCCTGTGTGCAGTCTCATCTGTGTTTGGAACACAATAGGGGATAGAGTATAAAAGCAGAGAAGCCCTGCTACAACTGTACAGGGTATTGGTGAGGCCACACCTGGAGTACTGCATACAGTTTTGGTCTCTGTATTTAAGGAAGGATATACTTGCATTGGAGGCAGTTCAGAGAAGGTTCACTAATTTGATTCCGGAGATGAGGGGGTTGATTTATGAAGATACGTTGAGTAGGTTGGGCCTATATTCATTGGAGTTTAGAAGAATGAGAGGTGATCTTATCGAAACTGATAAGATAATGAGGGGGCTCATCAAGGTGGATACAGAGAGGATATTTCCACTGATAGGGGAAACTAAAACTAGGGGACATAGTCTCAGAATAAGGAGCCACCCATTTAAAACTGAGATGAGGAGGAATTTCTTCTCTCAGAGGGTTGTAAATCTGTGGAATTCTCTGCCCCAGAGAGCTGTGGAGGCTGGGTCATTAAATATATTTAAGGCGGAGATAGATTTTTGAGTGATAAGGGAGTAAAGGGTTATGGGGAGCGGGCAGGGAAGTGGAGCTCAGTCCATGATCAGATCAGCCATGATCATATTGAATGGCGGAGCAGGATAGAGGGGCCGAATGGCCGACTCCTGCTCCTATTTCTTATGTTCCTATGTTCCTTCACACCAGCAACACAGTCCAACCCAGAGAAAGCACCAATTCCCTATCCTTCACACCAACTGCACATTCCAGAGAGATTATGTAAATCTCATGATAGTTTAGGCTGATGTTATTCACAGCAGAAGCCTCCGGCACATAAACACACGACATAAACTCAATTTAGCATTGCAGTTTTTAGGAAATAATTTAAAAATATTCCTCGCGGTCAGGATCAAACGCTCAACCCTGAGCTGCCAAACTGCATCAATGCTTTGCGTATCTGCAAAAAGCGTGGCCAGCAGATTCCATTGTACCATGAGCCATTAACGCCCAGGTGTCCAAGGCTTCGCCTCACGTATCTGCACTGGAGTTTATCGTTGTAAACCCAGCGTGTTTATCATTGGTCCACCTCCAGAAACCCATCGGCAGTTCTGGTTACCCCAGATTCAGATTGCGATGCTATGTGTCTGAGTGTGCTGGGAGAGGGGGCGCGGGGGGATGCGTTCTGTTGCTGGGTGGGTCTAGGTGTGGCCTTGGGTGAGACACTGATTGGTTGTCTCAAAAACTGGGGTTGGAAACCAACCCAGAGTGAGATGGTATTTTTGTATACTGTCAGAGACACTTGGGAAATGAGTTTGGTGGCAGTTCCCAGTAAGCCTCATTATAAAACTGCTTCCAAGTTATCATCATCATCACAGGCAGTCCCTCGGAATCGAGGAAGACTTGCTTCCACTCTACAAGTGAGTTCTCAGGTGGCTGAACAGTCCAATATGAGAATTACAGTCTCTGTCACAGGTGGGACAGACAGTGGTTGAGGGAAGGGGAGGGTGGGACTGGTTTGCCGCACGCTCCTTCCGCTGCCTGCGCTTGGTTTCTGCATGCTCTCGGCGACGAGACTCGAGGTGCTCAGCGCCCTCCCGGATGCACTTCCTCCACTTATGGCGATCTTTGGCCAGGGACTCCCAGGTGTCGGTGGGAATGTTGCATTTTATCAGGGAGGCTTTGAGGGTGCCCTTGTAACGTTTCCTCTGCCCACCTGGGGCTCGTTCGCGTGAAGGAGTTCCGAGTAGAGCGCT